>NC_044912.1:40115439-40391706 GCF_001633185.2 Quercus lobata
CTCTTTCTCATAATCTGTTTTTGAACTCTCAGTGTCACAATTTTTTTGCAAGTCATTCTCTCTTTTCAATTTCATTTTATCTTTATACACTTGTCTTGGAGTCAACAGTACAAGAGTAATGGTTTTACTGTCTTTTACAAAAGAATGCCTATTCTTGAACTCGTCATGATTGACCTTTCTGTCAAACTGCCAAGGCTTGCCCAATAAAATGTGACCCGCATGCATTGGAACAACATCACAAAGTACTTCATCCTTGTACCTCCCAATTGAAAAAGAAACCAATACTTGCCTATTTACCTTAACCTCTCCACAATCATTTAACCACTGCAACTTATATGGTCTAGGGTGTTTCAAGGTAGGTAAATTCAATTTTTCCACTAAAGTAATGCTAGCCACATTAGTACAACTCCCTCCATCAATGATCATACTACATACCTTATTGTTGATGTGGCATCTAGTATGAAAAATATTCTCCCTTTGTTGTTCCATATCATCCTCTTTGACTTGGGCACTTAAAGCACACCTTGCCACAAGTGACTCACCCTCCACCGGATACTCCACATTGTCGTCACAAGCATCCTCAAGTGATGGAATTTGGTCATCATCTCCCTCGCTTTCAATTTCCACCTCTCCATCAATACGTGCAATCATGGCCCTTTTATTTGGGCATTGTGAAGCTATATGACCTACTCCCAAACAACGAAAACACTTAATATCACGATTACGAGTTTGAGATTCATTTTTACCTTTGTTGACAGTAGGAGCTTCATCTCTCCTTTTTGGTGGTTCGGCTTTGGATTTGAAAACAGCCCCTTCGTCTTTCCTCCCATTTGACCTCCATGAAGCAAAGGAGCCCGTATTTTGAAAAGATCGAGTTCCTTTCCTTTTAAGCTGTCGTTCCACCTTTATTGCCATGTGCACCATGTCCTCCAACTCCACATAGTGTTGTAACTCCACCACGTTGGCAATGTCCTGATTCAGCCCATTTAGAAACCTTGCCACAGTAGCTTCTCTATCCTCCTCTACATTAGCCCGAATCATGGCAATCTCCATCTCCTTGTGATAGTCATCCACACTCCTATAGCCTTGAGTAAGACTCTATAATTTCTGATACAAGTCCCTATAGTAGTGACTAGGGACAAACCGCCTCCTCATGGTGGCCTTCATTTCTGCCCACGTCTCAATAGGTCTCTCATAGTTTCTTCTTCTGTTCATCACAAGTTGATCCCACCATATAATAGCATAGTTAGTAAACTCAATCACAGCTAGTTTTACCTTTTTCTCCTCAGAGTAGTTGTGGCACTCAAAGATGAACTCCACCTTCTTCTCCCACTCCAAGTACACTTCTAGATCATTTTTCCCTTGGAACGATGGTATCTTCATTTTTATGTTTCCTAGGTTTCTGTCAGTCCCATCTAGCCATCTTGGATCTCTTCGGAAACCTCTACCACACCTTTCTCTCCTTGGCACAAACCTGCCCTCATTGTTTAATGAAGCTTGATCATCTTCATCTTCAAACTCATCCTCATGGTAGTCATCAGAATCATCAACGCGCACACGCCTTCCTTGCCTTCTAGCATTAGGGGCTCTTCGGGGATGCAACTCATGCAAAGAAGCATAAACACCACGTTCATACGCTTAAACTGTTGTTGCATGGCTTGCAACATGAGGGATGACTCCTCCCCTCCTTCCCTATTTGGTGTTTCGCCCCTGGAAGACATATTTTGAAACTACAAAGAAATGTTAGAAATAATTCCTCACAACACTCCCTCACGTATTTGCACTCAAATTATGTCACTGACACTCATGTTTCACTCTTAAATTGGCTTTTTCCCGATATTAGTCTCACACTCTCTTGCCTTTTTCCACTTGTAGCTTCCTCTTTTCAGTTCTGCTTAAACTAATAAACTTGATCAAGAAATTCAATTTGTAGTATTTAAACTAATACCAATGGCAAGAAAATATGACAGAAATACTAAATCAAAGGAAGAGGACAAAAGAAAATAATATTTTGATTTGAGAGAATTGAAACTAATACCAGTTCCTTCTTGCTATTACACAAGAAGAAGAAAAAAATTCGTTAAATATATTCTACACATTGTGCCCTTTTAAGGTTATTTTTAGTGTATTTTCAATATTTGTTGGATTGTATTTTATATTATTTTTTAAATTTATATATTATGAGTGTTAATTTTTTTTAATTGCTATTTTGTGAAAAAAATATTGTTACAATTAGACATTATTAATTTAATCTCTGATAATGCTGAAAATCGTCGGTAAACTGTACAGTCCTCACGTGTTCTAAACAAAACCTGCGCAACAAAGAAGAAAAAAACCTTACAGAGAGTACTAGTGTGGTACTGACCAAATACCCTCCAAAGGTTAAGTTAGAGAATGTTCACAACTTTAGAGTGCCAGAACTAGGGTAAATTATGCATACCTTGATTTCTAGAGGCTTTGGGTTTTTATAGTAGTGTAGAACTAATCTTGGTTTTCCTAGCGAAGAAGATGTTTCCTTATAGGGAAGATCTTCATAAATACACGTATTTTACGGGATTCTTCCCATATAAAGATTTCGTTGATTAGGGTTAATCGTAAGGCACAAAACATTTCACTTTGAGGTTTCTTGGAGACCACTTAGGCCATGTAGATGCCATATGGCTCTACTACCTGTCTCCTTTGCATCCGTCTAATTTGAATCCATCCATTATGGAGGGTCTATCTATTTTCCTTTCTCTCTGTCCGGGGCATAACCTGTTACGCCCATCATCTTGTATGTCCTTTTTGACCAACCACTTCCTTAATACCGTCACCTATGGTTAACATTATTGAATGGATTCGTCTACCTCAATTTTATCCTTTCCAGCTGCCCCCTCACTCTATAGGTCCGTCACCTAATTTGGCAGACGAACCCCGTGGAGTGACGGTCTAACTCAACCCTTGGGGAATGCACCTTGATTGACAACCTAGCCTAGGGTCTTTAATGCAAAAGGGACACATGTCATACTTCTATTGGTTGATTACTCGGACCGAAGCGTCCATTTGTCTTCCGTGCTGTTTCCTTTATATATATGTCACCTCTCCCCTTCATTTTTACTTTTCACAACAAATTTTCAGTTAGAGCGCTATCGTCTCCTACCAGAAACCGACATAACGTCTGCTTAGTGTGACTATTCGCCACACCTTCTTCGTCACCATTTTGCATCATTCAATTGTAAGTATCCTTTGCCTTATGCTGAACTCTCTTTTTGCTTCTCTCTTTAAATATTGCATGCCTGTCCACTATGTAGACTTGTAGAGTCTTAGGGGTTTATCTGTCACGTGTAGGCGACAGATGTCTAGTAAGGCGTCAGTGATCAATCGTGTGTCCACGAAGGGGTAGGCTACGATGAGGTGTATCCTTCTGGTCAAGATGACCCAAGCACCTCCCATGATGAACGGGTTTCGTCCACCAACTCACCTTTTGCAGAGGAGGATGAGGACTTGGATGTGGACGAATCAAAGGGTGACTCAAATGACGAAGATATAGGTAGTGCTGAACCCCCCATCCAATCCATCATAGGTCCTGATGGCTTTAGGCAGTTTATTCTTCTTCCGTTGTGGACGATAAACGACTTTAATTCTACCATCAAGAAAAAAAACTTCGATACCCTTAGGGAAAAATACCAGATTCTTGTCGGCATCCCAATCCGTCTACCCTTCAAATTCGAAAAGTGCTACTACCAGGATGCTAAAGATGACAGAGCGTATGAGCAAATATTAAAAGCGAGACTTAGATTCCCTTTAAGTGCTCTTCACTGTCATCTCCTTCAATACTTAGGACTGGCCATCACCCAAATCTCTCCGACTGCTTGGAGAGTCTTCCTTGCCATGGAAGTCTTATATGGAGTCTTAACTAATGGGGCGCGCAGGATGATGGTGAAGGAGTTCTTCCACTGCTACCGTCCATCTGAGATTGTCCAATCTAGGGGCATGTACGATTTTCTATCAAGGAAGCCGTCACTTAGGTTACTGTGTGAGACGCCTGACTCAAATAAAAACTGGAAGAGTTGGTACTTCTTCCTTCAAGGGGACGACTAGATATGTCACCCCGACGATCAGGAGTACATGCTAGTGGACAAAACTTAGGGTATAATGCCCTCGTCTAGTAGGTGTCCATCCGTCTTAAGTTTTTTTTTTCGATCACATGTTTTATTTGATATCCTAACCTTCTCTTATTGCGACTTGTGACCGCACAGAGGTTACTCTTAAGCAATGGAATTTCTTGGAGCAAATCTTTAGGATTAAGTTGTCGAACAAAACGTGGCTGAAGCTGGTTACTTTGGACACCATCCATTGGTATAGTGAATGTCCTGAAGCTACCGCAACTGCCCGTCGCCATGATAGTCAAATGTGCCAACGTAAGTCCATTGCTTAGTATTTGTTTTTCCTTTTTAATTTTTAGTAGTTTACCTAACTCCTTCTTTCTGTCCATCTTTATGCGGAAATGGAAGACAGTAGAAGGAGGGCTTACACCAAGCAGTAGGCTGCTGCATGGAAGAAACAGTAGGGAGGCGTTCCCCTAAAAGGGGTAGCCCCTTCCACTAAAAGGAAGCCATCGGACCAGACTGACCATCTACCCAAGAAGCCCAAGGTGGCGGCAAGGTTAGCTATCAGGGAGACTGCTAATGCAAGCAAGCTGCCTCCTCCGTCTGGTCTTGGGAAAGGGAAGGGCTTGATGATGGGTCAGGGTCCCGTCACCAAGAAATGCCTCGTCCTTCTCCGCGAAGACCCACAGTACACCCTTAAACAACTTTTGTCCATTATTAAAGGCGAAGACTATGAGGACCTGGGCAACCATGCCACCGAGGTTATAGGGGAGATGGGTCTTTTTAGTCTGGCACAAGCATATATCCGTCCCCCTTCTTAATACGTCATGTTGTTTCTTCATTTTTCTAACCCTCGTTTCTGATTTCTCCAGAAGGTGCTCATAATGAAAGGCCTAATGGACCGTTGCCTATCTCAGGAGACGATGGTGGATCATGTGAGGGTGAAGGCAGAGGCAACAGAGGTGGAGTTGGGGGAGCTGAAGGCCTGGAAAGTCATCCAGGAAAACAAGTTTGATCTGATGAGAAAACTCCTGGACGAGGCAAACGCGCAAATGGAGGCACTGAAAAAAGTGCTTAAAAATAAGGAAGATGAAATCTCTAAGTCCAAGAAGCAGCTCCATCAAGCTAAGGAGGACGTGATAAAGGAATATTGTGACTCTGACGCTCTTTGGTATCAATGGTGATAAAGGAATATCAAGGCCTCCTTCCTAGATCTGGACCTCTCCCATATCACTATTGATACCAAAGGCTAGACCCAGCCCGTCTTGTAGACTCCGAAGGCACCGACGAGCTTTTTGCAGATGATTCCACTCCCTACCCTCAAGGTGACTAGGAGGCTGCTCCTCATAATGATCAGGCTAAATCCGTCAGAGTCCCATATCACCTACCACTCTAACTCTGGACCTGTCCCATATCACCATTGATACCAAAGGCCAGACCCAACCCATCATGTAGACTTCGAAGGCACTGATGAGCTTTTTGCAGATGATTCCACTCCCTACCTTCAAGGTGACTAGGAGGCTACTCCTTATAATGATCAGGCTAAATCCGTTGAGGAGGAGTCTTATCCACTTGAAGGGAACCAAACGGTTAAGGAGAAGGACGGAGAGACCCCAGCTGACCAGCAGTAGACTTTATTTTTTTATTAACTTGTATCTTCTTTGTGTGAAAATCTTTTGGGAGGACAATGTGTCTTGTTGTTTGCACCGTTGCCCATTGTTTTTTGGGCTTTGTATGTAAACTTTTACCCTTCATGGGCTTTTTATCTACTGCTTATTTTTATAAAATTTCTTCTATTTCCTATCTTTGAGACGTGTTTCATTCGTCTTCCTTGGAATTAATATTTAGTATGTATCCGTCCCTTTGAGGACTTATTGAGACTTGGGTGTGCCTGGTCATTTTGTACCAATGCTTAGATGCACCCGTCCCCTTGAGGACTCGCAATTTGAATATTTTTGAGATGAACCCGTCAATTCATGAACTTAGTGTCCATAAAACTTATTCATTTGTAGATTTAATACCCGTCCATTTAAGGACTTGATAACTTCTAACCATCCTTTGGGATGAACCTGTTCACTACTGAACTTGATAGTTTTAAATCACCCCTTCAGATGAACCCGTCCACTTATGGACTTAGCAATTTTAATTCACCCCTTGGGATGAACCCGTTCACTTATGGACTTAATAATTTCAAGTCACCCCTTGGGATGAACTTGTCCACTTATGGACTTGATAATCTTGATAATTTTAGAACCCGTTCACTTATGAACTTAATAATTTCAAATCACCCATTTGGGATAAATCTGTCCACTTATGGACTTAATAATTTCAAGTCACCCCTTAGGATGAACCTGTCCACTTACGGACTTAATAATTTTAGATCACCCCTTAGGATGAACCCGTCCACTTATGGACTTAATAATTTCAAATCACCCATTTGGGATGAACCCGTCCACTTATGGACTTAATAATTTTTTATAGTGTAGACAGCACACACATGACATATCTGAATAACTCCTCTTATTGTGATAAATATGCAAATATAAAAAATTGTCCTTGAAAAAATGAGAAATTGCGTTTTGGGCTTAAAATTACTGTAGATAATGAGAATTAACTAAAAGGAAATAAACTGGGAATAAGGAGTTTTGTTGTCCGTGCCGTCATCTATTGATAGTATTTCTTCAGGTGCTCTATTTCCATAGGTGGTGCAACTTCTACCCGTCTAGCATCTCTAGGTGGTAGGTGCCTTTCCTATTCCAATAAGTGATCTTGTAGGGTCCTCCCAATCAGGTCCTAGCTTTCCCTAGGAAGGGTATCTTATGGCGCCTGTCACCTTTCTTAAGACGAGATCTCCAACTTGGAAATCTTTGTGTCTGACCCTGGAGTTATAGTGTTTGGCCATGAGATCCTAGTACCGCGCTAACCTTTGTTTAGCCGTTGCTCTGACCTCATCTACCAAGTCAAGTTGTAGGCACATAGCTTCATCGTTCCTGCTTTTGTCATGGTTCTTTACCCTGTAGCTTGTAAGTTCGACTTCAGTTGGAATAATGGCCTCGCATCCATATGTTAGTTGAAATGGTGTCTCTCCTATAGGTGTTCTTGCCATTGTCCTATATGCCCATAAGACACTTGGTAGCTCTTCCGGCCATATACCCTTTGCCCTCTTGAGCCGAATCTTGATGATTTTGAGCAATGATCAGTTTGTGACCTTGTCTTGGCCATTGGCCTGAGGGTGAGTGGGTGAAGAGTAGTGATTCTTGATCCCCAACTGCGAGCAAAAATCTCTAAATGATTCGTTGTCAAACTGCTTCTCGTTGTCTGAAATCAGCATTCTCAGTATACCATACTTACAGATAATGGTCCTCTATACAAAGCTTCGTATGTTCTTTTCCGTGATGGTGGCCAAGGTTTCTGCTTCCATCTATTTGGTGAAGTAATCTATGCCGACTACTAGGAACTTCAGCTGTTTGATTACTGTTGGAAATGGGCCTATGATATCTAACCCCTATTGAGCAAAAGGCCATAGGGCCATCATCGGAGTGAGCTCCTCCATCGACTGTCTGATGAGGTTGCCAAACTTCTGACATTTGTCGCAAGCTTTGACATATGTATGGGTATCCTTCTGCATGGTAGGCCAATAATATCCTGCCCTAACCAGCTTGTGCACTAAAGTCCGTGAGCCGGAATGGTTCCCGCAGACTCCTTCGTGGATTTCTCTCATGACATAATCTGCCTCCTCAAAACTAAGACACCTTAGGTACAGGCGAAAGAAGCCTATTTTGTACAAGATGTCTTTAATTAGCATGAACCATGCTACCTGAACCTTTAATTTCCTTGCAGCCTCCTTACTGTCAGGTAGCATGTCGTTTTTCAAGTAGGAGATTAATGGTGTAGTCTAGTTATTCTTAAAACCTATCTCCTGCACACTGACAATGTCTATTAATGGTGAGATCTGAACAAAGGATAGTACCTGGCTGAGGATGAGCATATGCTCTGCTGATGTAGTCTTGGCAAGACGATTGGCTTGCTCGTTCTCCTCCCTTGGGATTTGAAAAAATTTCAATTGAAGGTTGTTTGTTCATTTCTTCACTTGTTCTAGATACTTCTTCATCCGTTCACCCTTGCACTCATAGTTGCCGTTTACTTGACTCGTGACTACTTGAGAGTCGCAGTATATGTCCACATTTGTAGCTCCTGCTACTTTGGCGAGATCCAGCCTTGCTACTAAAGTTTCATACTATGCTTCATTATTAGTTGTAGGGAAATCGAGTCGGACCATGCATTTGATCTCGTCCCCTTCTGGGGAATGGAGTACTATAGCAGCTCTACCTGGCTGTCTGTTGGACGACTCGTCCGTGTGAATATTCCATTAAGGACACGCTCCTGCCCCCTGGCTTTCCATGTTGGTGAATTTTGCGATGAAGTCAGCAACCACCTGCCCCTTTATGGCCGTAAGTGGGCGATACTGTACGTCGAATTCACTTAACTCAATTTCCCATAATGCCATTCGTCCAGCGGCTTCGGGGCTGCTCATTGCTCTTCATAGAGGCTTGTCTATTAGGACGACCACAGTGTGGGCCTGCGGCCTGCAAGTATGGCTTGAGCTTATGAGCTATAGTTACTAATAAGAAGACGAGCTTCTCCATGGGGGGTACCTCTCTTCTGCACCTCGCAGCGCCCGGCTTGTGTAGTATACAGGCTTTTGTACCCTGTCTTCTTCTCTAACTAAGGCTACGCTGACAGCTGCCGAAGAGACAGCCATATAGAGAAATAATTATTCCCTCGGTTCGGAAGGACTCAGCAACTGTAGGGAGGACAGGTATGATTTCAAGTCTTCAAATGCCTATTGACATTCAACCGTCCACTCAAAGGACTTCGTCAATGTGTGAAAGAAAGGCAGGTATTTGTCTATTGCTCTTGAAACGAACCTATTTAGTGCGGCTACTTTACCGTTGAGGCTTTGTACTTCCTTGATGTTTGTTGGTAGGGTCATCTCCATTATTGCATGTATCTTATCCAGGTTGACCTTAATACCTCTCTGGGATACCATGAACCCCAGGAATTTTCCAGTCATCGCCCCATATGCACATTTGTTCGAATTTAGCTTCATGTTGTAAGAGCAAAGGGTATCAAAGGTTTCCTTGAGGTCGTCCAAATGGTCGTCTTCCTGTCAGCTTTTTACCAATATGCCGTTACGTAGACTTGAACGTTCCTCCCAATCTGATGTGCGAACATCTTGTTCATCAGCCTTTGATACATGGCATCCACGTTCTTAAGTCCGAATGGCATTACTTTGTAGCAGAAGAGACCCTGGCTAGTGACGAATGAAGTCTTCTCCTTATTAGCCTCGTCTAGCTTGATCTGGTTGTAACCACAAAATGTGTCCAAGCTTAGTAGCTAGTGTCTTGCTGTCAAATCCACCAATACATTAATCTACAGAAGTGGGTAGCTGTCCTTAGGGCATGCCCTGTTTAAGTCCGTGAAGTCCACGCACATCATTCACTTCCCGTTGGCCTTTTTGGCCATCAATACGTTGGCAAGCCAGTTAGGGTAGTATACTTCTTGTATGAACTCTGCTTCCTGTAATTTGCGAACCTCCTCTACTATAGCCTTGTCTCACTCCTACGCGAACACCCGTTTCTTCTGACGGATGGGAGGAACATAAGGCAATACATTCAACTTATGGACAATGACTAAAGGATCAATTTCAAGCATGTCTTCGTGGCTCTAAGCGAAGGCGTCTTGGTTCTCCCTTAAAAATGTTATGAGCACCTGACGGACTAGTGGGCTAGCGAGAGTGTCGATCTTGGTTGTTCGCTCAGGCCTAGAATTATCAAGGAGTACCTCTTCTAACCCCTCCACGGGCTCTACCACCGTCCACTGTTCTTCTATACACATGGTTTGTAAATGATCGTCCATCTCTAACATGGCAATGTAGCACTCGCGTGCCACTACTTGATCTCCTTGCACCTTTCCCACTTCGTACTCAGTGGGAAACTTGATCATAAGTTACGGCCTTCCATGAGTTAAGGGTAGGATAGCCCAGGATGACATTGTAAGCGGACGAATAATCAACAACTAGGAGTGTGACATCCTTGATAATTTGTTAAGGGTAATCACCGACTGTTATAGGCAAAGTGACTGCACCGAGGGGGTATACTCTTGTTCCTCCGAATCCAACGAATGGCGCGTTAGTTGGAACCAGCCATTCTCTATCAATCCTCCTCTACTAGAACGTCGGGTAGTAGAGGATATCATTAGAGCTTCCATTATCTACAAGGACCCAATGAGTATTGTAGTCCCCAACCCGTATGCTAACTACAAGCGCATCATCATGTGGGTGGTGGAGACGTCGAGCATCCTCCTCTGTGAACCCAATTACAGGGTTGTCGATGTATGCCACTTTTTGGGACTAAACTCGTCAGCTGGACATTTTAGACCATCCTGAGGTAGGTCTTACGTGCCTTTCTGGTGAAAACCAAAGGCTGTGGTGTCCCCTACAATCATCCTTATGCCTCCTAGGGGTGGCCTAGGACGCTTGTTTTCCCCCCTGGTGGTCTGCTCATTTGGTGGGTCTATCTTTTCCTTACTGACGAATTTTTGCAATTTTTCTTGTCTAATAAAGGCTTCTATCTGCTGCTTCAAGTCGTAACATTCAGACGTGTCGTGACTATGGTCACGATGGAAACGGCAGTACTTGTCTCTAGACCTCTTGCTGGGGTCTCCCTTCAGCTTGTCAACCCATGTCAAGGCTGCCTTGTCCTTGATCAATAGGTGTTGTTAATGGGGTGAAGCTTGTGAACCTCCCAGTGGGGGGTTTGGAACGCCTATCCTCTCATCGGTCTCCTATCCTTGTTGTCTTCCGTCCCCTATCCTACTATACATCTTCTTATCTTTCTCGCTTTTCAGGCTTCTCTTCTCGGGCAAGCAACGCATCTTCTGCGTTCGTGTACTTAGTAGCTTAGTAAATTATATCCGACATGGTTTTTGGGTCGTTTTTGTATAAGGAAAACAAAAACTTCCCCTTCCATAACCCATTGGTGAACGCAGCAACAAGTATTTTGTCATCAGCTTCATCTATCGAGAGGGCTTCCTTAATGAAATGGGTTATGTAGGATCTTAGCGTCTCCTCCTCTCGTTGCTTGATGCTCATCAGGCATGCAGTGGACTTTTTATACCTATGCGCCCCTATAAAGTGTGCGGCAAACTGCGCGTTCAACTCCTTGAAGGTATTGATGGAGTTGGGTGTCAACCCGCTGAACCATACCCTTGTAGGACCCTTCAGCGTGGTCGAGAAGGCTCAACACATGATTTCGTCTGCCACCCCTTGCAAGTGCATGAGGGTCTTGAATGAATCTAGGTGATCTAAAGGATCCTTTAACCCGTTATAGGCTTCTACTTGTGGCATATGGAACTTTAGCGGAAAGGGGAACGAAGTGACGGGTGCAGAAAAAGGCAAGTTCGTCCGGTGGACTAACTCGTCGAGATCACTTAACATCCATCCTTTGAGGGCGTTCATCATGAAGTCCATCCACTCCTTCATCATCTGCATCTCAACGGCTATGTGTTGTGGTGTTGTTTCTACGATGAATGGACAGCTGGTATCTTGTTGCTCTTATCTACTCGGAGCATTGCTGCCTTCTGGTCCTTTTCGGTCCCTCCTTTCAACGCTAGTGCCCTCTGGCCCTTCTCTATGACTGTTAGGCCTAGCATCCCTTTGGCACAGCTATTCCTCTAGGTTGTGGTTTTGCTTTGTAAGGCGTTCCACCACCACAGCTAGGGTTTGTACCTATCTTTCAAGAGCAGTAGTGTGTGGCTTCTCTCCGTTATTCTTGTTGGTTGCCATTGAGCGAGTGAGTACCATAAAACATTTTGTCTAGGAATTAGTGTTACTGTTTTCTCTTCCCTATAAAAGGCGCCAACTAATAATGTTGAAAATCGTCAATAAACTGCACAGTCCTCACGTGCTCTAGACAAAACCTGTGCAACAAAGAAAAAGAAAACCTTACAAAGCGTACCGGTGTGGTACTGGCCAAATACCATCTGAGAGTTAAGTTAGAGAATGTTCACAACTCTAGAGTGCCAAAGCTGGGATAAATTATGCGTACCTTGATTTCTGGGGGTTTTGGGTTTTAATAGTAGTGTAGAACCGACCTTGGTTGTCTTGGCAAAGAAGATGTTTCCTTGGCGAAGAAGATGTTTCCTTATAGGAAAGATCTTCATAAATACACGTATTTTACAGAATTCTTCCCATATAGAGATTTCGTTGATTAGGGTTAATCGTAAGGCGCAAGACGTTTTCCTTTGAGGTTTCTTAGAGACCAATTAGGCCACGTAGATGCCACATGGCTTTACTACCCGTATCCTTTGCATCCGTCTAATTTGAATTCGCCCACCATGAAGGGTCTGTCCGTTTTCCTTTCTCTCTGTCCAAGGCATAACCTATTACGCCCATTGTCTTGTCTGTCCTTTTCGACCAACCACTTCCTCAATACTGTCACCTATTGTTAACATTATTGAACGGATCCATCTACCTCAATTTTATCCTCTCCAATCTCCATCTAATTTAACACTCATAGATTTATTATGAGTGTTAAATTCTTTAAACTTGAGAACATATTATAATTAAATTTTATTTGATAATGTGAGAAAAGTACAAGTACTTGTGTCACTCTCATATTGCAAGTTAAAGAGTATACTTTTCTAGAGTCTCCATTTATTTTAATTAAAAAAAAAAAAAAAAACCCCTCTAAACAAATTTACTTGTACTTTTCTAATATTCTCAATATATATATATATGTGGGGCCTGATAATTTGCGGCCCAAGCTTACTCCTCGTTTGGGCCCAAGGCCCAGGCCGAGGAGAGCAGTCTTCCAAGGATGCCTAATGAAAAGCCCAAGAAGGGCACGAGGACCTGGCTGAGGACAGTCTTACGCTCGGCACCTCCCAAAACACTCGGGAAAAGAGGCAAACTCGGTACAGGGAAAGGGCAAGAGAAAAAGCTGCCAACACAGTAATACGGAATTCTGCATCTGACAAGCCCATACCCAAAACCATGCCCTTATGCTTTTTTAGCAACCCCCAACCACTCTAGGTATGGGATGACTAGACAGGCCTGTACCCCAAAAAAGTAATATTAACACGTGGACACAAAAAGGGGAAGGGAACACTGATATAAAAGGAGAAGGAAACAAAGCCAAAAGGGAGGGGGGGGGGAGCTTGAGTCTTAGAACTCTGGCTAATGGAAGGTTTAGTTAGTCCAGCCAAGCCCGCCCATGCAGTATTTCCCGTAGGAATTACGACTAAACCGTTCACCTGTGCCCAAGGTCATACCTTTCAAGCCCACTCTCTATAAATCATATTGTTGGGGCCTTCTATATGCGAGCCCAACGCCGTTCATGGGTCGTTAAAAATCATGCTCTTACAATTGGCGCCGTCTGTGGGGAGGTTTGTGTCTTGGCATAGGCGATGGTTTGAGACAGTACCCTTGTCATTTCTACCAGCCAGTTACAGTGTTCTAGCGTAAAGCTTCGTTAGGGGCTATGATTCTTGACTAGGGGCTACACTTTATAGCGTCAGCCACGCAGATGGTTCAAGGGGCTTGGCCGAGGATCTAATTCCCCTAAAGCCAAAGCCCCATAGATGAGAAAAACAAGTTACAAGTTTTGGACAGAACCAAGGCCTTGTATGGTCCTCGGACTCAAGCCTCTGGGGAAACCAACTACTTAGAAGAAAAACTACAAGTTTTGGACAGAACCAAGGTCTTGTATGGTCCTCGGACTCAAGCCTCTGGGGAAACCAACTACTTAGAAGAAAAATTACAAGTTTTGGACAGAACCAAGGCCTTGTATGGTCCTCGGACTCAAGCCTCTGGGGAAACCAACTACTTAGAAGAAAAACTACAAGTTTTGGACAGAACCAAGGCTTTGTATGGTCCTCGGACTCAAGCCTCTGGGGAAACCAACTACTTAGAAGAAAAACTACAAGTTTTGGACAGAACCATGGCCTTGTATGGTCCTCGAACTCAAGCCTTTGGGGAAACCAACTACTTAGAAGAAAAACTACAAGTTTTGGACAGAACCAAAGTCTTGTATGGTTCTCGGACTCAAGCCTCTGGGGAAACCAACTACTTAAGAGGAAAATCGCAAGGTCTAGACACAGCCGGGACGATATATGGCCCTAAGAGTCTACCCCAGATGAGAGCTATCCATTGATAGTTGGGTTAATTCCTAGCCCGACTGAAATCCGCGGCCTGCCCTTGGATCCTCGATACCAAGGGAATTGGTGCAACTGTTATAAGGCCAGGTGTTATTAAAACACGGCCAAAGCCCCACACTGCTCGGCAGCCCCCTCGGAGGGCATATTTAGTATTTATCGTTCTCGGACGATCGCTGGGCCTGCGTTATGGGGCATTAAGCCGTTATCTCGGTTAGTTTTCTGAGTTTAACTTACTGGGAATTATCGTTATTATACTTGATAACGTCTATAAATTCAGATTGGTAAGGTTCTGTTTCAAAATTTCCTACTCTAAATATCACTAAAGGAAAATACATACATAGCACACCCATTCACAAAGTAATTGCTGCCGAAAGGAAAAGTATTTAGAAAGGAATAAACTCATCTTTTATTAAGACAAAGAAATAGTACAGTGTACAATGAAAAGCTGGGATAAGCTTATACTAAAGCTAACTACGTAAGCGAAAAGAAAAGATACAAGAGAATGAAGAGAAAGCCGAAGAAGAAGTGCAGAGGAGAGGTTGGCTGCTGTTCCAAGATGTTGTCTAAGGAAACTATTCCTCAACACTTTTACATGCCCATAACTCAGGCAGCCAAAGAACCCAACTTGGGGCCTGCACCGTTGAAGAAAAGGTGCAGGGAACCTGACCCCAGGCTAGCACCGCTAGAAGAAAAGGTGCAGAGAGCCGGAAGTGGAGGAGCCTCCGTATAACCACGCCTGCGATAGAGTAGACAGCGCTGATGGCGGAAAACCTTACTTCTGACGCGTCAAGAATCTGACGTGACCAGTACCTGCTTCAGATTTTGGCTAAAAGAGAGAGAGATATCATCCCCATCTTACCAAAATGGAAGATCATCTTGAGTCTGTATCTACCTTGTCCAGACCACATCACCTTGAGCCTTGGAGGGACCCGGCGCCTCTGCGGCGGGTGTAGTTCCTTCACCCCTACACGTGCCTTAGGCATATTGCACTAAGGGTGGGAAGCTCTAAGTATGGAGACTCTGATTATGGCTAAAGGATTACGGTTGTGGAGAAAATTGAGGGGTTTGTATGTAAGAGGAGTAACCTCTTGTCCTACTTATTTAAAGGGAAAGGAGGAGATATTTAATTTACGCAGAGTTCCAAGGAACGCTACGGACAAGAAGGACTTGGCTCGGTCTCCAACGCCATCTGCAACCATAAAATTAAAAGATCCTCGTGAAGGCGCGTCTCGAGCACTGTAGTATCAAAGGATGCCGTATGACTAAAATTTAAAGGGGCGCCTCTTATAATTCGGTGCATCTTCTATGCAAATGGAAAGGCACAGACATCAATGAAGTACAGAACCTGAGTGAATCATGATGTGAGCCCAACATAACCAAAACCCTCCTCCCTAACTAGAGTCGGGCAGCAGGATTTTGAGGGGCTATTGTGGGGCCTGATAATTTGCGGCCCAAGCTTACTCCTCGTTTGGACCCAAGGCCCAGGCCGAGGAGAGCAGTCTTCCAAGGATGCCTAATGAAAAGCCCAAGAAGGGCACGAGGACCTGGCCGAGGACAGTCTTACGCTCGGCACCTCCCAAAACACCCGGGAAAAGAGGCAAACTCGGTACAGGGAAAGGGCAAGAGAAAAAGCCGCCAACACAGTAATACGAAATTCTGCATCTGACAAGCCCATACCCAAAACCATGCCCTTGTGCTTTTTCAGCAACCCCCAACCACTCTAGGTATGGGATGACTAGACAAGCCTGTACCCCAAAAAAGTAATATTAACACGTGGACACAAAAAGGGGAAGGGAACACTGATATAAAAGGAGAAGGAAACAAAGCCAAAAGGGGGGCGGGGGAGCTTGAGTCTTAGAACTCTGGCTAATGGACGGTTTAGTTAGTCCAGCCAAGCCTGCCCATGCAGTATTTCCCGTAGGAATTACGACTAAACCGCTCACCTGTGCCCAAGGCCATACCTTTCAAGCCCACTCTCTATAAATCATATTGTTGGGGCCTTTTATATGCGAGCCCAACGCCGTTCATGGGTTGTTAAAAATCGTGCTCTTACAATATATATATATATATATTTAAGTTACTTCTAGAATTCATTTTCTTTACGCGTTAAAGATGAGAATCTAGCAATAAAAAAAAAAAGAAAAAAAAAGTCATATTGTAGGTAAAAAATAAAATAAAAATTGTTGTGCTCCAATAATTTTGCTGGCTAGTCTTAAGCTTATCTGATCAAAGCATGATTTTGAGTTGGGTAGCTAAATTGTAGGTAAAAAAAAATCATATTGGAGAGCTTTTCGTGGATTTAATCTTAAAGTTAAATAAGAATTGAATCTGTCAAGTCAAACAACTAAATTCTGCTGTACCACTACCGTATCAAATTCTCATGTGTGCCTGTTATGTTTAGGAATAGCTATTTAACTTTTTGCTAAACAAATTTTGCTTCAAGTATTGTAAATAAAAGGTAAAATATAAATAAAATAAGTAGATAGTTCACTTGAGACTTATAAATAATAGATAGAATAAGTAATAAGTTGGCTTATAAGTGTATCCCAAATGGAAAGCATCATTTAAGAGCTAACTTATTTTGACATCAAATACAAGATGATATATAGCATCATAATATGGTTTAATTCAAGGTGCTGATGCTTGTTATTAATTATTATATCATCAGCTATAGATTTTAATTATATCTGCCTTATAATTACCACAAGATCTAAAGCAACAGTCATGTATTAGAGTGTTTTATTTTTTATTTTTTGGACTTAGAATAAGTAAGGGAAATTTGACAATTTGTACCCAAATTCTCTTTATGGGAGACCAAATAGTACTACTAGATTATAAAATTCTTGACAAAATGTATTAGAGGCATTGAACTAGGCATTTTGACACAAAACGCCTGTAATGGCCGGGGAAAGAAAATTGGTTGTTATTTCATTCACTAGGACTCATAAAGAATATAATATTTTGGCATATAGTTTGTGATTGAGATAAATGTAAAATAAGTCTAGAATCATAATTTGTTTGCACAATTATTGAAATGACAAATTCTTAATGGTAAACAATAAAAGAATGTCAATAATAAATCCAAATGAGAATCAAGAATAGCATGATAACTTAACTGTTGTAAATTAATCACATGCAAGATAGAGAAAGTGCGGTTTATTGTTAAAGTTGTTTGTGTGTACATATAATTAGTGGCACGTTTTTATACTTTTTCTATACATTAACTTCTATTAAAATCAAATCAACCACAAGATGTCAACTAATATTGTTGATAAAATCTTGTGAAGTTAGGGCATCCAAACTTAGCTTGAAACTTCATTGACCTACTGTTTTGTGTTTTTTTTTTTTTTTATTGGCAAAAGTGAAACACATATAACAACTATATGATACGGCTCCCTATATCATATATATCATTACTAGATTCCGTTTGATCATCTCATTATTATTATTATTATTATTTTTTATTTTTTATTTTTTTGAGTTTTTGTCCGAGGAACTGGCAAACAGCAAAGAAGACCCGTTAAAACTAAGCTAAATTTAGCATTTTTGTGAACTCTTTTCACGTCCACACACCTAAATTTTCGATCAGCTTCTGGTTTTGATTGATGGGTAAGAGCAATAAACAATCCATTGCCATCAAAGTCACGAAACCAACAATACCTATGCTAAAAACAGAATTCACTTCATTTTGCATTTTTTTTCTTATCGTCTCTAGATCATTGACACATTTATCCAAAACAGTCACAAGTTTTTGAACCATTTTCCTCTTCCTTCTCTAATCCTTACTTCTTTCAAATTCAAAGTAAGAAAGTGAAACGTGAATTGGTATGATTTTTAGGAATTTTTCAGGAAATGTAGATAACTTCAATTCAACATAGCATGGGTTGGTGATTTTTTTCCCTGCAGCAAGTTTCCTTATTAGAGGTGTGAAAATGGAATTCGCATTTGAAAAGAATGTTTCATTTCTTTCATACGACGTGCTTTATTACCATGATAAATGTTTCTTACTATTCAAAAAAAAAATTTTTTTTTAATATCTCTTTCAGATTTAAAACTTGATTTTTCGATTCCACATCTACCAAGAATATCCAACAAGAAGCTCACATTATAGTTCATACATAGAGTCAGCATATCTGAGAATTGAAATGTCCAACAACAAGATGAAAGGCCTTCTAAAAGGCCTAAGATACATTTCTCAAATATTTGGTGAGTAAAGTGTGATAGGATGTAGTAATTATGTTTATTTTTATTATATAACGTTGAATAAAAATCTTGTGTCCCATTCTGAATGTCCATCTTATACTTGGATTTTTTATTTATGATTTTCTTGTTGATACTTCAAAAAAATTGCCACATATTTGCAGATAATGAAAAAGAACCTGAAATGGAGATTGGTTTTCCCACAGATGTGAAGCATGTTGCCCATATAGGATGGGATGGTCCATCAGTACATTCTCCTAGCTGGGTAAAGTTTCTTAATTGTGTTTTATTATAGTTTTGATAAAGATTTTGATCAAATGTTGTAGAGGAACATCCAATTTTTTAAATCTTCTTCTTCCTCCTTAATTCAATAGTTGCTCACAAGGCTCATGTAATGTAAGGCCATATTCTGACATTGTGCAGATGAATGAATTTAAAGCACCACCAGGCTTTTCATCAGCACCATTAAGTCATCCAGGAGACAAGAAAGAGGAAACTGGAATCCAATGGGTCTCCGAAGGTATGTACAACAATACTTCATTTCTTCTATATTGCTTATAAAATTATAATACATGATGATGCTTTTGCTTGAATAATTTTGGAATAACATATTTCTGATTTATAGTGTTAATTTTTTAACCTTCTAAATTGAGGATGAGTACATTCAAGCTTCAATCTTATCACAATTTTCTTCAACTCTTCATTTATAAATGGCATTCCTATAATTGACATGTTACCATTTCCCATGTTGGTTGAGAAAATGTATGTACTTCCATGATCAAAGGTAAAAAAATAATATAAAAGTGAAACAAAATTTAGGCTCAGTTCCTTAGTGCAGTACATTGAATTCTCAAATTAATTTCAAACACATTAATTATGCATTTTGATTGGAATATAGATTCAACTAGAAGACCTGCACGGGCTCCAAATTCTCCGGCAAGGGACTTGCCAGAATTGCCTAGGTCGTCAAGACGCAGCGCATCATCAAGCATTGCTGTAACTGGATCCCCTAGCAGGGAAAAAACAGAAAAATCAAGACAATCAAGGAGGTCATCTAAAAGTTCCAAGGAATCAACTGATGCTACCCAACTGAACCGGCTACCCATCGAACCAGGCCTAGCAAGTGTGTCAAGCTTAGAGAGTGTGTCACCTGCACACAGCCTTCCAGACGTCCCTAAAAAGATCAGGAGGAAGAAATCTAAAGACTGTGGTGGTTCCACAAGATCATCAAGATTGAAACCCCCAGCTCCTGAGACATATCAATCTCCATTCTCGGATCCAGGACCTGGATCCGGATCAGTTTCCACATCAAGGAACAGTGAGCTTCGCCCAAACGCTTTTGAAGATGGAACACCAAAAGGATACGCAGGAATCTTTTGAACATTATTTTTCTGTACTTTATACTGGTAGATAGAACTATGCTTAGTTGAAACTAAACAGATTTTTTGTTTTTTGTTTTTTGTTTTTTTTTTTTTTTCATGGAGCCTTGTATGAGCCTTCTGCTGGAGATAATTCTCTTTTTTTTGTCTTTTTTCAGTCCTCTGTTAAATATATTACTGATTTATTCTTTTTGTATATATATATATATATATTTTTTTTTTTTTCTTTCATTTGTGATCATTTTCATAAAACATCTCTACTATTAGGATTTGGTAAAAGTATATTGGAGTAAATAGTTAATGAATGTAACAGTTACTTCCAACAGCAATGTCAAACCCAAGGGGAAAGCAAATGCAAAGAGTAAAGGAAAGGAATTGCATGCCAGTTTTCCAGTAGTGTTGTCCAACCACATTGATGGATACCCCCCAAAAAGTGTTGAATGCAAGCGAACCCATGTCAATTCCAATGCACTTTAGCTGCACCTCTTTTTATGATATTATCCATAGCAATCCAGGCTAGCTATCTTTGAATAAAGGCAGATCCACTTTTGTCTGTGTCTTCATCATTTCTTATCAATGTTGCCCAAAATCACACATAAGACAAAACCATGTTTTGGGGTTGCAACAGCCCACCTTTTTCTTTGGCCCCGACAAAAGAGAAAGGTAAAAAAATGCCTTTACCAACATACCCCCCAAGAAAATTATCATAACCATGCAGAAAATTTTTGAAAATTCGGATTAAAGGGATAATCTTGCAGAAAATTTTAGTAAAAATTTGGTCGTTTCCTAATTTCACCTTTCATAACAAATTTCACATTGTGAATTGGTCTACAATAAAGATGATGTAAATAATTGGTATCTAGTGTAAAAGTGATGTCCTACAAATCACGCTCCATCACATCAATAAGTTATGATAGAAAAATGGTGAAATTTGTCATGTTTGTACTTTGTAGGTTTTGTTATTAAAATTGGGTGAATAGACAGTTCCGTTTCAAATATATAATGAACAATTAAAATTATGAAAGACTCAAAGTGCACATTTATACGCTCAACATTAGACAAAAGTATAAACACAAAATTGGGTCTCCCGGAAAAAATAAAAGAATCAAAACACTAAAGATTGCATAATAGAAACCAAATTCACATAATGGAGTCAAAGATCCAAACAATTTTCAGATTAACATAAACAACCACGCTGATACTATATGCAATTCTCATTTCACTTGACAAAATACCATAATTACATAGCTATCATTGTCCCACTACAGACACTTTAAAACACCACCCAAAAATTCATTTTTTTTCTAGTAAGAGTACTATTAACCTGTTAAAACTTTGTCAGCCCTAATCTGTTGTCTTTTCTTTTAACACAATCCCCCCTAACCTAAGAATCCAACAAAGAAAAACAAAAAACTGAAAAACCCAACAAATATTATTATAAACACGTGAGGAACAACCTGCAATGAAGAACTACTAGCCACTTTGAAAAGAACAGGGTTAGGAATAACTGTAACTGGCTTGTTGCTGCACACCTTCAAATTCAATCCAACATATCCTTCATCACCACAAAGCTCTGGATTTCCCTCTAGCTTTAGCTTCTGACCAATTTTGAATTCAGAAAATGGGACTCTGCCACTCAAACTGTTGTTCTCCAAATTGATTTCATTCACAAACTTCAAAAGCCCAAATTCCACAGGCACAGTCCCTTCAAGCTTGTTGTTGTCAAGACCCAGGTAGCTCAAGTTTCTCAAATGCACCCCCATTGAAACTGGAATATTCCCAACAAGTCCCAGATTTGACAACCCTATTCCCAAAATACCCCCCAGCTTTTCCCATATTTCCGGAATCTGCCCTTCTAGTAAATTCCCACTCAAATACACTTCCTTCAATTTTGGCATCCCCGCTAAAAACAATGGAACCCCAAAATTGCCAAAACGGTTAAAACTCAAATCCAAAAACTCCAACCTCTGTAACCCACTTAAGCCATCTGGGATTTTACCATAAAACCCATTGAAACTCAAATCCAGCTTCAGAAGCTCAGTGAGATTACCCAAAGATTCAGGGACATATCCGTCAAAATGATTATGACTCAAATCAAGAACCTTGAGCTTCTTCGGAAAATTTAAGGTAACCCCGCCATTAAGCTGGTTTCTTGAAAGTGTGAGTTCTTCAAGATTGACCAAATCGCCAACCCAATCTGGGATTTCTCCGAAGATTCCATTCCCGGTCAGAACTGCCCTTCTCAGGTTGGTGTAATTACGGAAAATGCCACTGAGAGGTGCAACAAAAGATGGGTTGTCTATGAACACCAACTCTTCGAGAGTGGACATGAAACTCGGCGAAACGTTGGAGAAGAGCGAAACGCGTTTCGTGTCGTTGAAGCAATTGTAGAAGAAGAGCTTGCGGAGGTAGCCGAAGGAGGTGAAGAGTAGAGGACTGAGTGTGGAGTTTGAGGAGCAAGGTGGGTTTGGAGTGTAGTCCGAAACGTATCCGAAACTGAGCTGTGTGACGTGGACTGTTACTGTTGTATCGGTTTCGGAATCGGAATCGGAGGTGAAGTAGTCGCAAGCGACGCCGTGTGGGGCGGAGGAGCAGAGGTCGTCGGGGTAGAGTGAGCGCCAAGGAATGGTGGGGTTGATGGAGTCAAGGACATGGTACACAGCGTCTTGCTCGGCTGGGTCTAGCAATGGTTGCTGGTATGAAATAACAAGAAGAGACATAAGGGTTGAGAGGAAGACGATGATGAAACAGGAAAATGAATGGAACAGAGCCATTGGAGCTGTAAAGGGTTTTTTGGGGCTTGAGAGAGAGAGAGAGAGAATGAGAGGGAGTGGTTGGGTTGTGGAGATTTTGAAAGAGTGTAGTACTGAGTAATGAGTGAGACTTGGAATTGGTATTGTTTTGGCTGGCTCTAGGTAGTACTGAATTCTGATGTTTTTGTAGCACCTTATTTATACATGTTGAATTTACCAATGTGTGTTTGTTTTGTGGATCAGATTCAGTGGAGGAGAGAGTAGGGAGACCAAAAGACACCAAGTAATTTTTTCTTTTTTCTTTTTTCTTTTTGGTGATAATAATAATATTAAAATTTTAGATCCTAGATATGGTCATGTCAATATCACAACATGTCATGGTTATCATTAGGATTATTTCTTTCTTTTTCTTTTTTGTTTATTTGTAGTTCAATTTTTTTCTTTTTTCTTTTTTTAATTCAAAAGTGACTTGCAGACCAGGTATACAAATAGGTGTTGCAATGGTCATGACCCGTGTCAATATGTCATGTTCAATGTATCATTAGGATTTTTTTTCTTGTATTTCATTTTTTTTTAATTCCTAAGTATCTCACAGGCCTTGGTTGTTTGGTATCTTATTATAAGCTAAATTTTTATTTATTTATGTATTGCTTATGAGTCCTAAACTAATTTTTATCTTAACTTTATTTCAAATAATATAAGTTTTAATTTTTTAAAAATAAACTAACTTTTAACTTTTTTTTTTATCACATGTGCAAATAAGCTACCAAAAATAAATCATTTACAAACAGACAAATATACCAATAGAAGTTGCAATGCCTAGACCCCATGTGTTGGACTAATCATGTTTTATTGGCAACCTCCTCTCCTCCATCATCATAATATTAATTTTATTATATGAGTATAAAAAATATATATTAGTCAATTGAGTTTAGCTTCATTTTATTTTAGTCTATCTATGGACATAATTATTTTCACACCCAAATCACAACATGCTTAAGTATCAACATTTGGTTCGTATAAGCACTTATACATGAGATCAACGCTAGTATTTTTTTTTTTTTTTTTTTATGAGAGATTTTCAACCTATGGTTTTTTATCATCAAACTAAGACACCAATCAGTTTTTACTATAAGTGGAAATTGAACCCCATATCTTTTATTCAACCATTAGAAACTTTACCATTTGAGCTAACTGAAACTCACAGCACTAGTACTTAACTAAAAAGTAGATTAAAATGTATTAATTATAATCTAATCCTTAAGCACGCTATGAATTATGTTGTATAAATAGTAAGTGTGTTTTTAGAGTTTTGCTTTTTTTTATTATGTGTAAGAAAATTAGCTTCCATATATTAAGCGAATCATTTGAATATTTTGGCTATTTATATTTGAATATTTGTTGAAAAAAATCTATATATTCATATATTTTTGAAAAGATCAATAAAAATTTTAAGTGTGTGAGGTTAATAGAGATTATCGGCACTTTATATACAACAAAAGAAAGTTCAAAGACTTTAAATTACTTGACAATTTTTTTGTCACAACTCTGACGTGGTAAACTATGAATAGTTAACCATTACTTATATATAGACCTACCTTTTTTTCTTCACTAATCATATTCTATTACATTATAGTTGTGGTAAGAATTTGTGAAAAAAATTTGTATCTTATAATTTTTCCATAACAAAAACATTGAAACATTACGATTATTCTGTTTACATTAAAACCAAAATTTAACAAACTTCAAGCAAAGCTCAAAGAAATACCAGCTGAAGTTTTGGTAATCATAATGGGTGATACATCTGATTAGAAAAGCAAGAAGGGTAGAATAGACATTTTGGAGCAGACCGTTGAGCTTCACATTTTGCATGTTACACAAGGTGTCGCTTCAGAAGTCAGAACCAATATACCAGACTTCCCAGAGACCAATTCAGAGCTTTAATATGTTACACACATTTACCAAGGTTAAAACCCTCATAAACCTCGAACACATCCACCTAAATCAAGTGGATCTCCATCTGCCACGTAACCATATAACCCATAAATCCATTCGAACTTTAACTTTGGTAACAGAAACTGACTAGCAGCCGACAAGACAGAGAAACCTGCGGACAGAGAGAGCCGTGAGCCGACAGAGATGCGCCGCAGCCGCCGACTTCGTGTCCCAGTTGTCAGTGTCCTTTGAAAGCGACGTCTAACTGTCCTCAAAACCGAGTCTGATACGGATTGCGGATACGGACACGTTTCGAGTAAATAGTGGAGCGTTGGCTACACCTTGTGGATTGTACGGAAAATCGTTTCCGGAATTGACAGAGAGCATGCGAATTCCATTTCCGGGGGGGAGAGAGAGGAAGAAAAGTCATTTCGTTTGTAGCCAATCAGGGGGCTATTGCTCTAGTCCTTTGCTTTTTTATTTGTATCGTGGGTCCCATTATGGATTTTACACTAAAACTGAAAAGAATTTCTGTGTAACTTTTTTTTACCTATTGTTTGTTCTTGGAACGGAAACAATTTTTCCAACAAACACTGGGGATGGGGAAAGTTGGAGAACAGGATGCTGCTAAAGTTAACAGCATAAAAATACATTTAAACTGATAGGATTCACAATTCCATCACAGTTATTAATTTCTATGTTTGGAAATGATTTTAAAAAATCTCACACATCTATTTTAACAAAACTTCCATTCCATATTTATTGTAAATTGTAATAGATAACTTATTAAATCCAATTGAAGTGCACCCAATAAATAATATACCATAGGGCATATAGATTTTTTTTTTTTTTTGATGGAGCATAGGGTATATAGATAATCGATTATCTATGCCTATTTTAAAAGTTTTTTTTTTTAAGGAATTTCCTATTTATAAGTTGATATATAAGCTTTTAGGAGGAGCTTATAAATTAAATAATTAAAAAGCTCTTTGAGAGAATAGTGTTACAGGAGTTGTTATCCATGACTCTAATGGCCTTGTCATTGCTTCACTGTCACAAAATTTGATCCTCCCTAGTTCTATTGCTAAGGTTGAAACTTTAGCAGCAATGAGGAAGGCACTTGACTTTGAATTGCATCTAAAATTGGTATCTCCTTAGCTGTCCTAGAAGGTGACTCGAAGACCATCATTAAATATTTGAAGGATGCAAATGATTCTTCAGCCTCCTATCGGAAACTTGATTTCTGAAGCAAAATCAATTGCAAAATCCTTTATATATAATTAGTATGGCATGTGACATACATGCACTGCCATATGACTCATATGAGTGCCTAAGGGTGATTTTGAAACTCCGTGGTATATTGACCTCTGTAGCACCCTCTACAAAGAGGTAGTATTATTATATATATCCACTCTCTTACATGGAATAAACCCCACACTTATGGGACCCACCCTTTGTGAGAGGGTAGATACTTGATAAATTTTTTCCTCCAAAGGCCACTATTGCGACTAGGGCTTATCAAAGAATTTTTGAAAGACTTGCTCATATACCTGTTGAAGGCCAAAATTTCATAAGAAAGCCCATTCCATGAAAAGTAAAGAAGGCTCAATTCAAGCAGTAAGAAGAATCAACATTAAGGCCCTATTTATGTTAAGATTTCCAGCAAAAAAAGCCATTAAAAAATCCAGTGAAAGAACTGGGCCGGGATACCCAGAGGCTGCCAGAGGCCCGGGATCCTCGGGTAATGCAGCACAGCTAATGTGGGATTGAGACAGCTCAAGAGAAGTACCACGAAATACAAGAAATGAAGAACATATATGTCCTTCTCAAGTACCCAGTGGTGCAGTAAAGAATCAGAAAATAAAAAGCAAACATTCATGAACAAAAGAGTTGTATCACAAGGAACCAAGAATGAGAAAACCATAAGTAGAAGTGACTGGAAGGGAACTTCCAACCCAGCAGTAAAAGATTCCAACTATTTGAGAATAATGACAGTAAGGAAAGACAACCAAAAACTGAGTCTGAAAAGTAAGAAACCTTGAAAAAAGAGACATTGAAGGTCAGCTGTCCAAGGATGCTCCGGAATGGAAAGTCAGCAAGTGACTTTTAGAGAAACAGCACTAAAAAATGAAAACTATGAGAAAAAAGAAAAGAGACCAGCTCCTGTGCAATTGTCACAGCACGAGCTTTGAGGGGCAAAAGAGAGAAATCACTAGTACCTCGGAGCCCTAGAAAACACATTATAAAAGGAAGAGAAAACCCATGTTGAGAGGGGGGGATTTTCAGTAGGAAGAATATCATAACAAAGCCATTAGAACTCTGTAAAATTTAAGAAAAACAGAGGAACGTCTCCCGGTATCCTAGAAATAGTCATTATATCACATACTTGGATTCAAAAGGATTCAAACTTTACAGGTCTTAAAGGCTTGGATAGCCATCGAAGTCTGTAATTTTTTGAGCTTATTTGAACCTTGTATCACGTCTTAGTAAGCACATTTGTAATCCACAATTAAGAAAAATAATGAAATATCTCATATTGATTTGAGGATTTCTAACAATTACTTTGCAGATTTCTTTATTATATTATCTTCCTTTACTGCTTCTTGCTGCTCAATACATATATTCTTGCTTGTTAATTTTTCCTTTTACTCAGCCAAAAGCTGAGTCCTTTGCCCAAACAAAGCCACTCAGACTTGAGTTCCAAATCCCACAAGTCTTGTGCAAAAACACTAAGTCTGTGAGAATTGGAGCCAAGATCCTCGTGACTGAATCATTCTCATGAAATTCATTTACATATATGTATATGTATTAATATATATATCCTAATCTAAGAAATTAACAATTATTTGAAGATATGTGCATTGTATAGTTGTTCTTATGTAAGACCTATAGAGGTAAAAGGAAAAGACAAAACTTCATTGCATAACAAGCATGGAGAAAGATTGTGTTGTGCAGAGAATCAGTATTCTGGGTTCTTACAGGCCTAATACGCCCTAGGATCCCACAACAGTACTCCCTGGGGTACCAAGTGAAGGAATTCTTTAAAATATTTATACGATAAAAAATAAGTCTTAAATATTCTATTTCAATCTTTTTCTCATTGTGAATATTATGAATATCTATTTTACTTATTTTGTAAGAGTAAATGGTCATTTTGATGATACTTAAACACTTATAATGGTATTTCATTGCTTAGGAGGAATTACATTTTTGCCTTGAGGAGATTTATGTGACTTGCGCACAACCTGGTTCGTAATTAGCCCCCATTTAGCTGCAGTGAACCAAGCCCAGTCCACCAAACTACAACTATTTGGCCCAGGATCCTTAGGCCTGTGTGCTAAAGAAAAAAAGCACTCTCACAATACCATAATCAATACATTGGATTAACATGAAATTTTTTTAGTAGCATCGATATACTATATCATGAGAACTATCACATATAAATTTCGTGTCATTTGATGCTTGTTTGTGTGAGTTGATAGTAAACACCTATTATGACTTGAGTGCTTGATAAATTATTTGAATTTAGTTTAGTGATAGAATAAATATTTCTAAATAGATTAGTACTGTTATTTATTTGTATTCAAATTAATTCCTATGTTTTAGGATAAGATTGGCACCTATATTTTAGGATTTGTTGATGAGGTTATCTTATCTTTGACTATTTATGTACGTTGAATGCATTAATGAAAATTAAGCAGAAAATTAACCAAAAATTTCTATTCTCCCTTTCAAGTTCAGGAGGCTAGTTACCTCGAATTAACCAATCTATCTTTTAATTATCCCAATTCACAATATTTGATATTAGAGCCAACCACCACGTTGAGTAATTAGACGTACCTCATTGAGTATGAGATCAAATGAGTTGCGGTTTTATGGTTGAATCTCGAAGTGGGCAACCTAGAGGCTAGGTTAAAATAACTGATAAGTGAGTAAAGTCACCAAAAGAAAAGGGGCTACCATCAGGTTAGTGTCAATAGAATGAGCCATTGTGGACGTGACTATGGAGCATAGTGGTATGTGTTAAGGACATATTTTATATAATTAGCTAATCCTTTGACAAAACGGACTTTACTTGTAATTGAGTAGATCTAGGATGTGTTTAATACTTCAAGAAACATGTTGTTCAAGTCAAGTATTAAAGCCATGAAGATTGGACCAAGAAACAAGTGAAGAAGGACTGTTCATTAAAGTTGGACAAATTCCCGACAGCTCTCGACAAATAATATCTATCGAGGTTTAATGAGTCTCGACAGCTCTCGATAGATACTATCTATCGAGGTATCGACAGCTGCTTGACAGATATATCTATCGAGAATTACGAAATTCAAATTTCCAAATCTGATTTTTAGCCCATGCTTATGTATTTGTGTAGGGTTTTTTTTTTTTCTCACAACTCTAGACATATATAGGGCTTATTTTAAAGGCCGTCACATATGAGAATACAAGGAGAACACGTACAAAAGGTGACCGAGTGCCTTACTCTCTCTGAAAGAAGTTACTGTGTCTTTGCACCTTAGGGTTCTGTGACCAAGTGCTTCTTGATCTTCATTGTTGGTGAAGTGAAGAACTTTGCAGTCAACAATCTTCTTCAAGTTGGTGTGTTAGTCACATACTGGGAGCCATGCATCATTGGTTAGTCACATACTAGGATCCATGCAAAAATGGTGGCATTCATATATTGAAGAGTTTATAGTTTTTGAAGCAGTAGAAGCTTTCTATTGTAAATTCATCTACGGGGATTGTAGAGCCTAGGGATAAAGGTTTTGTACGAGATCTGAAACTTCTCTTTATTATAGTGGATTGCTTTTCGAGAAAGTTTCCCCCCAGGTTTTTTTACTGTGAAACTAATTTGTTTCATTGGTTTTTCTAAATCATCATATCTTGTCTTATTTAATTTTCTGTTGTGCATGATATTGACATGATATGGATGTCAGTTTGTTTTAACAAGATTTATTCATAATAAATCTAATTAACAATTTGGGTTTAAAACTTGTTAATTCTATCAACCAGTGTCTAAATTTTCCAACAAATGGTATCAAAGCAGGTACACTCTGATTGGATTAATTTCCTGTGTGTGATCCTTGACCCCCGTTGTCATGAAAGTTTTTTTGCAGGCTCTAGGTGAAAAAGTGTGGCAAGCTGTTGAAATTGACTGGACCAAGCCAAAGGAAGCGCTTGCCGATTGGGATGAAGTAATAATCAAAGCAGCAAATTTCAACAGTAGGGCTTTGAATGCTTTGTTTAATAGGGTAACCAATGAGGAATTCAAGAAAATATCATCCACGGAAGTTGCCAAGGAAGCATAGACCATTCTTAAGACCACCTATGAAGGTACTAGGGTAGTAAAAACTGTGAAGCTTCAAAGACTTACTAGTAGTTTTGAAGAAATAAGGATGGAGGAGGATGAGACATTTGATGAGTTTTATGCGAAACTCAAGGATATTGTGAATTCTGCTTTCAACCTTGTAGAATCTAGAGCAGAATCCAAAATTGTTAGGAAAATCCTTAGATCCTTACCTGAAAGATTCCATGCCAAGATCACTGCCATTGAAGAAGTGAAGGACATTGATCAAATTCCTTTGATTGAGCTTGTAGGGAACCTTTAAACCTATGAGATGGGATTAAGTTTAATGGAAAAAGGTGGAAAGAATATAAACTTCGCTCTTAAGGGTATAGAGGAAGAGATTGATGACTCTGAAGATGAAGATGAAGATGATGATGATGATGAGAATGAGGATCTAACTTTCATAGCTAATGAGATTATCAAGCTTCTTCAATTTAGGATAAGGACAAACCTCCTAGAAAATCTAAATCCTCTAGGAAGGGTAAGAGTGAGAAACCCTTTATACAGTGCCATGAGTGCAAAGGTTTTAGTCATATGAGGATAGAGTGCCCAAACTACCTTATGAAGGAAAAGACCAAGAATTCAAAAGATAAAGAGTTGGTTGCTACCTAGAGTGATACTGAGAATGACCCTTCTGATGAGTATGTGGATGAATGTGGTCATTTTATAGCTTTTACTGCCACAGCCAATAAGGTGATTGTGGAGAGTGTTAGTGACAGTGAGGATTCTTCTAATGATGAAGTACCCAATAAGATGACCTTCAGGAAGCCTATGATAAGCTATGCACTAAATTTATAAAATCTGAAAAGACTTCTCATCATTATAGAAAAGAGCTTAATGAGATAAAAACTGAAAAAGCGGATCTATTAGTCAAACTAGATGAGACTACAAGGTTGGTTGAGACTCTTGTTGTGGAGAACACTACATTATAAGAGAATGTCACGAATCTTGAGGTAGAGCTTAGTCAAGTTAGAACTCAAATAGAGAGGATGTCTAGTGCAAAGCTTGATGAGGTCTTGAGTGCTCAAAAACCTAGTTCTGATAAGACTGGCTTAGGATAGGTTGTATCCTCTGGCCCCTTCTCTTCCATGGCTTCTAGATCAAGGATTGCCTTTATGCCCGAATCTGAGAAAGGTGATAGAGGTATGAAATCCAAAACTGATTTGACTAATTCTAAATCCTTTGTTAGATCTCATGTTTGTCACCATTATGGTGTTTTTGGACAGATTCGTCCTAATTGCTTTAAGTTGTATCCTCAAAAGTAAGTGTCCAAACGGTCACAATTTTCCTCTCAAGGACCTACACCTTTGTTTGAAGAGGTATTAAAAACTTTGAGCTTTTTAACTCAATTTTAAGGGAATCCTAATTTCTCTATGTCCTTTAGTAGTCATATTAAGACACATGTCTTTTCATCTTCATGGCTAATAACTCATGCTGTGTGGGTGATAAAGGATCCTAGACTTAATTGTCTTTCTGTCTATCCTTTGCTTTAATTCTTTCTATTTAAAGTTGGACTTTCTTACTTGATTTTCTATCTTTTTGGAATCATGCTTCCATGCATATACTCTTGTTTTATGCTTTCTTTACTTTGTTTAACATGTTTTAATTTTTCATTTTCAATTTTGCTTTATTTTGTTTTTATAATTAAAAAAAATTGAAAAATCGGAAAAATACAAAAACAGTGTGTGTTTTGTGTACATTGGTACTTGTGTAACTTGGATGGCCATTGAATTAAAGTTTTCTAAACTTTATATCTTTTGTAGTTTAGATAAGCATCTCTATGCACAACTAAGCAAGTGAGTTTTGTGGCTCGTGTTTGTGATGAGTAAGATTAAGTAATCTCTTGTACTTAACACTCATATCACTCTTTTTGATGGGAAGAACTAGAAAATCCTAGGAGAAATATATAAATAATCATCTCGCCACTGTTACTCGCCAATCATGAAATGACATCTGTATGCTTCAGTATAGCAAAAGTGCAATGTCAAAAACTTGACATAATTGAATATTTCTTTTCTCTCTTTTATATGTCCATGCATGATTTGATCAAAAGAAAAATATGCAAAGAAAAATATGCAAAGAAAAATAAAAAGCAAAAAGACTCAAAATGCTTTATATATGATTGCAAGCATGTCTTCTAGAAGATGTGGGAGTTATAAGATGTACCTCAAAGATAATAGTCCCCTTCAAATAGTTATGATTGTGTGTGAGTTAAAGTGATTTTCTCATATCTCAAATTGTCATAACATGTAGATACTTGTGCAATCTTGCGATGTTTTTCACACACAACACGCAATAATCTTTACTACTTTTGATACATGTGCAGGTACAATGTGATTTGGCCATCATAAGGGATACATGTATTAATGTATGCTCACTAAACTATCTTGACTTGTTTTTGAAATATAAAATTGGTTAGACTTGTTTAGTGTGTGTGTGTGTGTATGTGTGTGTTTTGGATCTAATTGCTTTACATTTTTCTTGTTGAGAGATGTTTTTGAAAGTTTAACATGTTGTTTGGATTTTTGGTTGGGAAGCATGCTTGATTACATTCATGTCTGTATTTTTCTCTTCTTTGAAAAATTGTTTTTGCCCATCTCGACAGCTTCTTGATAGCTCTTAACATATTGCTATCTATTGAGCCCCTTTTTCTTATTGTCTTGATAGAAGTTAACTCAATCTCAATCTATTAAGCTTTCTAGACTTTTTCTCGATAGCTTCTCGACAAATTCTCAATCCATCAAGAAACTTTCTGTCTGGCTGATAGATCCTCGACAGATTCTTAATCTATCAAGGTTGGCTTCTGCTTGATAACTGCTCGACAGCTTCTCAATCTATCGAGATCCTCTTGCATGCATTGTTTTTCACATGTTTTGCATCTTTTTATTATCTTGTCATTCATAGCATCTTGTTTCATTACATTCATGCATTTATATAAATTCTTGATACCCCTTTGATCATCTTTGTTTCTCAGGTGAAGCTTTATAGCTTATTGTACCCTTTGTCAATCATGACAAAAAGGGAGAGAAAATGTGGTTTCTTTTTAAGATTCTACATGCTAGGAGGAGAAATATATGCCCTTGTAAGGGAGAGATGTGTTTCATCTTGTTAGGGGGAGTGTTTACCTCCTTGTTGTTTTAGGAGCTTCTTTTAGTTTCTTGTACACCGATCTTGTGACCATGTTTACATACATTGTGCATATCTTTGATATATATATATGATGATGTATGTCTTCTTCACTTACCTCTACATGTGTTGTTTCTTTTCTCTCTTTATACACATGTTTCTTTATTGTATGCAATCTTTTATTTTTATTTCATACTAAGATGCCTTGGTGAGTTTTGTTTAAAGTGTTTCAGAAATACAAGTTGTCAAAGTCTTCCATATAATAAACTCTCTTCTTGCAAAGTTTTTCAAGAGTTTGTGTTAGGGTATATTTTATTGTATTCAATAATTGATTATGAGTTTAGTGATTTATAACTTCTCTCATATGTTCATTTGTTTGTTGTGGTTTTGTCACAGATTACCAAAGGGAGAGATTGGTAAGGACATATTTTATGTGATTGGCTAATCTTTTGACAAAACGTACTTTACTTATAATTGGGTAGATCTAGGATGTGTTTAATACTTTAAGAAACATGTTGTTCAAGTTAAGTATTAAAACCATAAAGGTTGGACCAAAAAACAAGTAAAGAAGGATTGTTCATTAAAGTTAGACAGATTCCTGACAGCTCTCGACAGATAATATCTATCGAGATTTAATAAGTTTCGACAGATACTATCTATCGAGGTCTCGACAACTGCTTGACAAATGTATCTATCGAGAATTACGAAATTCAAATTTCTAGATTTGATTTTCGACCCATGCTTAGGTATTTATGTAGGTTTTTTTTTTTTTTTTTCCTCTCTCACAACCCTAGACATATATAATGCTTATTCTAAAGGCCGTCACATATACAAGGAAAACACATGCAAAAGGTGACCAAATGTCTTATTCTCTCTGAAAGAAGCTACTGCGTCTTTGTGCCTTTGTAAAAATGCACTCCCCCCTAGATCGAGGGTTTTACATGGAGTCACCACTTATTTAATTTAAAAGGAAAAACAAGAAAACCTTTAATGAAAAATACTTCTGTTGTATTAATGTATATGACAATTTACATCGAATTTTGTAACAAAAATTTACAATACTTTTTGTCCTAGATACAATCTAAGAAAAGTAAATTACATTGCTTTATTTCCTAGTTACATTCTAAAAGTAAAATTGTATATACAAGAGCATTTTCTAGAACCCTTGATCTTGGTTCGGAGGCTAATTTACGAGATGGGAATGGATTAAGCTCGGAGGCTATGTTACAAGGTGGGAAGGTGTTAGGCACCCACCTTGCCCAGTGAAACCGGTCTTCTAGACTATGGTGGCCAACATTCATATCACATCATCCAATATTTCAATCAATTTGTATGTTGAATTTAATGTGTGTGCATGTGATAAACCCTAATTCAATTTATTAAGCATGACATTTGGATTGAAAAATAAACTCTAGTGAATGTGTGTGGATGGTGATAACCTAGATTCAAGGATTTGAAAGAATTACTAAACAAACATGTTTTTCATATTTTTGATGTGGATTTAAGATTAAATCTAGTGATATGCATGAACATGTGATGAACAACTAAGAACATGTGAAGAACACATAAGAACAATTAAGAACATTCAAACATATTCAAGAGAATTATCATGCTTTAATCTTAAATTCTCATCATGGCAATATAAGCAAATAGTTAGGGAAGTGGATTATACCTTCATGTAAGATCCATGTAATGGAGGAGGGGATTCTTGATAGAGGTCCTAAGGGTGGAGGAAAAGAAGAACTAGGAGAGGGAGAGTGAGTCTTACTCAATACCTCGAGTCTCAGGAAGACCAAGATATAACAAGACTACTCAACTTCACTAGAATTTAAGAGAAGAGAAGAGAGGGGGGTTTTTTGTCTCTTGGAATGAAGGAAAGGGGGGTTTTTATAGTAGTGGTGGAAGAAATATGAATGGAAGGCCATTTAATGAGAGTTGACAAGGAATCATGAACCTAGACCTCGTTTTAGCCTTTGGGGAAATCTGGTGCATTAAATGGAAAGATTGGTGGGAGTAAGGAGTAAGCCAAAATTCGGTTTTCCTGTAGCTGCTGTCACAGCCTATAGAGTCAATTTTGAAAAATCATATCTGCCGCAATTCTGATCGGAATTGTCTCATTCTTGTGCTCAAATTGAAGCCCGGATGTCTAGTTTCTGGGAAAAATAACCTCATTCGCAGATTCAAAATATTCTGAGAGATATTAATGAAATGGTAAGCAGAGGTCATTTGTTAGAAAATGATTTCAGCACAATTAACATTAATAGGTCCCCAAATTAGCTCCCAATTAACATTAAATGGCTCCAATCACTCCCATTTCAGACTTAATTGGCTCTAAATTTACTCAAATTAAAAGATAATTGCACAAATTACTCATTGAATAATTAATGTTTAACTATCTAGTTAATTAGGTGTATGCAACTCTACCATAAAATGTAGTCCTAACCAATCAAATTATGACACATCATCGATCTCAAATTGATTATATTTATAACCAATTGAAATCAATTGTTCATAATCACATATAGTCAGACTCAATTTGTAATAGTGCATCTCAGCCATTAAAACTTGATTTGATGATAACTTTCAATCTAATGGTCCGATTATGGCTCATGACCAGTCGATTTGATCGTTACAACATCAAGATCATTTTGGTGAAATGAGATTAAGGATCTAATGACCAAAATCAAGATGCATATTTCCAATGTGAAATTACCCTTTTACCCTCCATGTGAGGTTAAATACGGGTTGCAAAATAGGGTGTCAACATGCACTAATTGGGTGGAGTTCATATGCGCCCTTCAAGATTGATTTCAAATACTAATCAATGAATTACCAGTGGAGGCTCCTATGGAAAAATCGTTTGAAAATCTTGTCCAACCCGTTCAAGAATCAAATATTCAAGAACCAACAATTCAAGAAAGTAATACGTTGGAGGGAGCACATGCCACAAAAATTGCATTTGAAGATCAAAGGGTCAACGAAATAGAAAAAATAGATCAAAGGGATCTACTTGTAATTTTGAATAAACCTACACTAATTTCACACATTGAATTTGTCATTCCTGATGAGTTCAAGCATATAAAAATTAAGGCTTTTCTGTTTACAAGAATGATTGAAGAATTGGTCCATGGTCTGAATTCTCATGCTTTTTCACTTTAAAATCTAGGGTCAAGTATTCTCCAATCAATGTGTGCAAGTATCAATTTCTCTATCTTTGAATCTTGAGGACAAGATTCATCTTAAAGGGGAAGGGAATGTTATGACCTAGGTGCTTGATAAATTATTTGAATTTAGTTTAGTAATAGAATAAATCTTTCTAGATGGATTAATACTATTATTTATCTGTATTCAAATTAATTCTTTTGTTTTAGGATATGATTGGTGGGTCCAAATCTTATCTTCTGTCCCACTTTTCTTACTTCACCCCATACTCCACCAATAAAAATTTGCTACATGTTCACCTAATTAATTAATTACTACCATTAATTAATAATGGTAGTATTAATAAGTCAATAATGGTAGTATTTAATTAGTTAGGTGAATATGTGGTAAGTTTTTATTGGTGGAACATAGAGTGGAGCAAGAAAAATGAGACAGAAGATTTGGACTCATGATTGGTACGGTGTTACATATGTTTTAAGATTTGTTGAAAAGGCTATTTATGTAAATTAAATGTATTAATGAGAATTAAATAAAAAAATTAGCCAAAAATGTATATTCTCTCTCTCAAGTTTAGGAGGCTAGTCACCTCGAATTGACTAATCTATTTTTCAATTATCCCGGTTCACAACAAGACCCATTTGTGCAACTTAACTTTAAAACATGAAACATTGCATATCATAATTGACAAAATGTAGAGGAAGCTCAAAACACACGAAAGCAGCCTAAATATGCTATGGACCAATGTTAGAAATATAGATTATGTAATGGAACTTTTTCACCACTGGTTTTTCAACTTACCTCTTTGGGCTTAAAGCCAATGGTCACATATTAGCTATGCCTATGCGGTTATTTTACATTGTCCAGAGCTAGCGTTCATGCAGACCAACACTTCAAACTCGTTTTCTTTTTCAGCTTGTTTGATGCACAACCAAAAACGATTTTCAAACAGTTGCACTCTTCTAGAAATTAAGATACAAACTCAAATCCACGGCCTAAGAGCTCCCTCACGCTTAGAATACACTGAGATAGATAGAGAGGAAGAGCTTTTCTGCACAAATATATATTGGATGTCCACCTAAGGGTGTATATATAGCCACACTAGGTGACTTCAAAAGCCACCATTGGAGGAATGTCTCAGGCGTTACTCCATGCACAATCGGTATCTGACAAGCTCCTGTTGGAGTTGATCGTGCATGAAGTGGAAGGGCTCACCCACTATGGTGCCCTTTCATTTTCTTACATTTTTCAAAATTTCTTATAGTATTAGTCCCCTCCCTAGACGAGCTAAGACTTGAAATTAGGGGCAACTCTTTTGTTGGTTGCATGCAGCAGTTACAACCTTAGACTCTGCTGGTGTTTTTTTTTTTTTTTTTTTGGTTGTTGTTGTTGTTGTTGTTGTTGTTGTTGTTGTTGTGCGCGCGCGTGTGTGTGTGTTTACAGCTGGATTGTTTGTTTTTCATGCGGTTAAAAGGCTAGGTTATTTGTTTTTGGTAAAATAGGTTAACTTGGGTTAATTTATTTTAGTTTTACTATTAATAATTTTTATTGTTGGGTCTAATTTTTTTGGGCTTGTATATTTTGTTTTAGATCTATAAATTTTTAGCTAATTACAATCCATCCATTCCACACTGATACAATATTCTGTCAATCAAAGCATAATTCAAAGTTTGTTGTTTTACTTACGTGCGAGTTATGTGGATTCCAGTTAGCTTAATTAGTAATATCTCTTGTAGTTGAAACTATCTCTCAAAAAAAAAAAAAAAAAAAACTCTTACGTTGGAGTTTCCTTAGAAGGATTGTCCAAATCTAATAAATTTAGGTTATTCAAATTGAACCCTTAAAATAAATATAATAAATGCCATTTAATTATAATAAATGACATTTAATTACAATAAATATAATATAATTTAGCAAAATATCCTTAAATTTATGTCTTAATTAAATAGATTTTTTAGTTGCCTAATTGAATGGTTTGTGATTATAACATGAAATCGACTTTCACTTATATAGAAACCTTCTTTCTAATCACTAAGGGTATGTTTGGTACACTGAATGAGGATTATGATAGGAATTGTAATCTTTATTACTAGGAATAAAATGTGTTGTAATGTAATAACTAAACTTATTCATTAGTTTGGTTGTGAGTTATAACATTAGAATGAAACTTAAAATTTATTTTAAGAAATTTCTTACTCATACAATTATATTTCCTTAAAAATTGTTATTTTTAAATTTAAGAGAGATATGTGTTATTTTTTATGATTTTTTATTTTTATAATTGTTAGATGTATATGAAAAGTTTGTTTACTTGGAAATATATTAAGTTTTGAAATTATTGCACTTATTAAGGAATAGCTAATACAACCTTTTAAAGAGAAATAGTTATTCCTCACTTTGAAGAATAGTTATTCATAAGAAATGATTATTCTTTGTAATAAAAATATAACAAAACTAAAGAATAACTAAACCATAGGAATAACTATTACATTACAGCGTCTATTACAGTTTACCAAACATGCCATAATTGGTTTTCTATGTGCATGCCATTAGCATCATTTCGAAATCATTTTTAATGAAGTTAAAGTTTAAAAATAAATTCTCATTTTTATTGCTTTGACTAAAATAAGAAGAAGCTTAACATTAGTGATGTTAATAACATTTTGGCTTAAAACACATTTGAACAAAAGTAAATTTAGAAAACTTAAATGATTTCTGATCAAACTAGAGGGTGTGTGTTTTGTATTTTTACCAAAATTTAACTTGAGTTTTATTTTTACTCAATGTCCCCTTGATATTTTAAAAACAACTTACAAAATTTGGAAAATGCATTTAAAGTATTAATGTATCTTTTTTGTGGTTTTAATATATTCAATTTGCTTTACCATATATAATTCATTAACTATAATAGCAATTAAAGCATATATTTCAATAAATATGTAATAAATACATTAAAAATTATCTTTCTTTATATGTAATAAATACATTAAAAATTATCTTTCTTTAATTTTTTTTTTCATTTTTTTTTTTGAATTTTTGAAGGGTATTTACTATTTAGATTTTTTTTTTTTGGACCAAGTAGTATTTAGAGATTTAGGTATTGCCAAATGCATAAATTTTTGTCTTCATTTATTGGAAGAAAATTATAAAACTAAATCATGAAATTTTCTTATATATATACGGAAAAAAAAAATACATATTGCTTGAACCCCAGCTTGTTTTCAGTTGATCACAACTTCTTTTCTGTTTTTTTTTTTTTTTTTTTTTTTTTTTTTATATATATACAAGATAGAATTTCTACTCTAACATAATCTAAGTGTATATATGTGTGAAACTTCCTCTTGGAGACTAAAACCCCAACCCTTGCCCCCCACACCCCACAAGCATTTATACTTGTGGAGTGACCACTGCACTAAGGGTGCGCGGTGGTAACTTTTTTTTCTGTTGATTTCTGTTTTTGATATACCAAACAGTATATTATAAAGTAAAATTAATGTATGTCAAAAAACAAAAACAAAAAAACAAAAAAAAAAAAAAAAGAACCAAAGAAAGAAAGGAATTTCTAAATAAAAAGGGATTTTCAAAAAAAAAAAAAAAATCCTCCACACCCCTTTCCGAGAGAGAAAGAGAGAAAAATAAAATAAAATAAGAAGAAAGAAAGAAAGAAAATGGTCTACCAAAAAAAAATGGTTAAAAACAAAAATTCAAGATTCAAGAAGGGATTTCAAAATAAAATTTTCTTTAAATAGTGATGAAATGATGAAATCTATTCCACTTATTTTACAATGAAAGATTTTACAAATTCCATGATAGAGTTACCATAAAAACTCTAGAGAATCATTAATAAATTTATTTGCCTCTGATGGTGCAAAATATTAAACCATTTTTTCAAAAATTACCTAAACCTACCCAATTCTTTCCAAGAATAGATAATCTCCACTATAAATATTGCCAATGGAGGCTTCCACACCATATCCCAAGGCAAAACCCAAGAGAAATCATAGTTTTCCTATCATCCACACAAACATAGAAGATATGAAGCTTGCATCTTCCAAGATGGTTTCCATGATCATGATCCTCTTGGTCATTGCATCTTGTTAGTCCCTTTCCTTCTCATGGTTTCAAAGGTACAATATATATATATATATATATATATATATATTCCTTCTCATGGTTTCAAAGGTACAATATATATATATATATTTTTTTTATATATCACGTGAAAGTAGCTAATGAAAATTATGAAATGGTTTTGAATGCAGGTCTGCCATTGTCAAAGGAGCAACCTGTGCATTGTAAAACTGAGGGAGACTGTAGTCAGTACAGGCAGTACAGGTGTACCGCCCCTGAAATTGGCGTTTGTAGCGTTGAAGGTGAATGCGAATGTGTGCCAGGCCCAACAAAGTCCACAACTGTAGTCCAGGATGCAAATTCTAGAATTGTATAGTGGGGTTAATGCTTTTGTGGGTGTAATTCTCACTTCATGTTGTGACTTGTGAGGTGTAGTCAATTATGAATAAAATGATTTAATCGAATAATGAGTTACTCAGAATTTTTTTAAATTTTACTACACCATATCATACATGGTTCATTGCTTAGCATGGTGAAACATTAATTTCAAACATGAAACTAAGTTTTCCATGACTTTTTTCTTCAAGGCATGGGAAATCTAGCCATATTTTGATGCTTCTTGTGAAATCTAGTGATAAGGGTAAAATTGTGAATGTGAATACTTATGAATATAGTATCATGAAGCGATGTTCAAAATAGACCCGTTGGCCTCACTTGTCATAAATGGCAATTAAACAGCTTTAGGACGTCTACAGCTTTAGGAAGACGGGGTTAACTTGTCATAAATGGAAAGCTGACACTACTAAGCTGAAGGGAATAGGCGAAGTTGATGACCCCGACGAGGGAGTAGGCGAAGCTGACAACCCCGATGAGGGAGTAGGCAAAGCTGACGACTCCGATGAGGGAGTAGGTGAAGCTGACAACACCGACAAGGGAGTAGGCGAAGCTGACGACCCTGACGTGGCCTTGCTTGGTCTCCACGTTTGCATATATAAAGAAATATCTTGCGCCCCAAGCTTGGTGTTAATCAAAAAGACTCCTACAAGGAAATGATTTCGAAAAATAAGCTCATGAGGTTTCTTATATGGAAAAGAACTCTACACCAAGGAAGAGAGGTCAACCCTTTACTACTATAAAAAGCTCCAATACCCTCACAAATCAAGGTACGCATAATTGACCCCACTCTAGCACTTTAGAGTTGTGAGAAGTTCTAACTTGACCTTCAAAGGGTATTTGGCTGGCACTACACCAGTGCTCTCTGGGAGTTCTTCTTTTTTTGCTGTGCAGGTGTTGTTTCGAGTGTGCGAGAACCGTGTGGCTCACTGGTGATTTTTTCGGTATCATCAGTTGGCGTCGTCTGTGGGAAAACTCTTTTTGTGCTATTCTTAGCACTCTGAAAGCCATACGAACGCTTCTCGGACCAAGAGTTGCATTGTACTTACTCACTCGATGGCGACCATCAATAACGTTCAGGGAGACGAACCATGCTCAACTGCCCTCGAGAGACAAATTCAGACTCTCACCGCGGCTGTGGAGCACCTCACTCAGCAAAACCACGATTTGGAAGAGCAGTTACGCCAAAAGAATGCGGGTCACGGCACTTAGCAAGAGGACCAAAAGGGTACCAGTGCCGAGCGAAGAGACCAAGAGAGGCCGGAAGGTAGTAATGCCCCAAGCAGACCAAAGCAACAAGATATGAGCCATCCATCCGTCACTGATATGGCTCCACCCCATATTGTCGCAGAGATGCAAGCGATGAAGGAACAGATGGACGTTATGATGAACACCCTCAAAGGACGAGTCTCCAGCGACCTTGATGATCTGGTCCACCGAACCGACTCACCGTTCACTGCATCCGTCAACTCCTTCCCCCTTCCACCAAAGTTCCGTATGCGGCAGGTGGAAAACTACGACGGAAACAAAGACCCTCTAGATCATTTGGAGTCCTTCAAGACCATGATGCACCTTCAGGGGGTACCCAATGAGATCATGTGCAGAGAATTCCCCACCACGCTGAAGGGTCCCACAAGGATATGGTTTAGCAAGCTAACGCCTAACTCCATCAGTATGTTCAAGGAGCTAAGCGCCCAATTTGCTTCTCACTTCATCGAGAGACACAGATATAAGAAGTCTACAGCATGCTTGATAAGCATCAAACAACGAGAAGATAAGACGCTAAGGTCTTACATAGCACACTTTAACAAAGAGGCGTTTTCAATTGATGAAGCTGACAACAAGATACTTGTAGCCGCTTTCAAAAATGGGCTGCAGAAGGGTAAGTTCCTATTTTCACTATACAAGAACGATCCAAAGACTATGTCGGACGTGCTTTATAGGGCAACCAAGTACATGAATGTTGAAGACACGCTTCTGACTCGAGAGAAGAGAGAAAGGCAGGAGGATAAGCTATAGGACAGAGGGCGGAAGATGGTAAGAATTGGAGATGCTGGACGAACAAAAGCTACACCACTCGTGGAACACCAAGCACCTACAGAAGTACTACTAGAAAAAAGGATGGCATAAAGAGCAACACTCCTTTATTTCTAGTTTACCTTAGTGAATTTTAGTTATACTCCTCAGTTTTTCTATTTACTTTAGTTTTTGCTATAATAACTCTTTTAAAGCCCAAATGGAAAGTCTTCATTTTCTTTTTAAGAACTACTTTTTCTACGAATGCATGGTTTATTATAATAAGAGGAGTTTATTCAGACATGGCTAAAGTCGCCTACGGGTGGACGGCCACTACACTAAGTCACTTACGGGTAGACGCATGGCCAAAGTCACCTACGGGTGGACGGTCACTATGCTAAGTCATCTACGATTAGACGCGTGGCCAAAGTTGCTTATGGGTGAACGGTCACTAAGTTAAGTCACCTACGGGTAGACGCATGACAGAAGTCGACTATGGGTGGATGATCACCATACTAAATTGCCTACAAGTAGACGACCAAAAAGGTGACGAGGCACCAAAATTTAGTCACCTCAATTAGTCCACGACCCCAAGTGGACGACTCACAAGGTGACGAGGTGCCAACACTTAGTCACCTCAACAAGTCCACAAAGTGGAGGAATCTAAGTCTACAAAGTAGACAAGCCCAATATGCAGTCCATCAAGTGGACGACCTCATCTCAAGAGGATGAAATGTTATCAAGTCCATAAAATGGACAAGCTTATTAAGTCCACAAGATGGATGATTTCATCCTAGGAGAATGAAAAAATTATGAAGTCCATAAAATGGGCACAAAGTGGACAACCATGTGTTATTAAGTCCATAAGCTGGACGACCTTATTAAGTCCACAAGGTGGACGACCCTATTAAATCCACAAAGTGGATGACATTGATAATTCCAAAGTGGACAACCTCATCCTAAGAGAATGAAAAATTATTAAGTTCACAAAGTGGACGAATTTATCCTTAAGTCTACAGATTGGACTAGTCAATTAGTAATACCCACGAAATGGACGATTGCGCCAAGTCACCAAAGCGAACGAGCCCATAAAGCTGACGAGTTCGTCCACCAGAGGATATGACTAATATTACAAGACAACGGTTTTAACATAAAAGATAACGAGATGAACAAGTCTACTAAAGAGACGAGTTGGAATTGTCTAAATGAAAAGGACTTAAACTCCATAAACCTGTCAGTTTAAGCTGACGAGATCATGGAGTGGGGGGCAGCTGATAAGGGTAAAATTGTGAATGTGAATACTCATGAATATAGTATCATGAAGCGATGTTCAAAATAGACCCGTCGACTTCACTTGTCATAAATGGCAGTTAAACAGCTTTAGGACGTCTACAGCTTTAGAAAGACAGGGTTAACTTGTCATAAATGGAAAGCTGACACTACTAAGCTAAAGGGAATAGGCGAAGTTGACGACCCCGACGAGGGAGTAGGTGAAACTGATGACCCCGACGAGGGAGTAGGCGAAGCTGACGACCCCAACGAGGTAGGAGACGAAGCTGATGACCCCGACAAGGGAGTAGGCAAAGCTGACGACCCTGACGAGGTAGTAGGCGAAGCTGACGACCCTGACGTGGCCTTACTTGGTCTCCACGTTTGCATATATAAAGAAATATCTCGCGCCCCACGCTTGGTGTTAATCAAAAAGACTCCTACAAGGAAATGATTCAGAAAAATACGCTCATGAGGATTCCTATAAGGAAAATAACTCTATGCCAAGAAAGAGAGGTCAACCTTTTACTACTATAAAAAGCTCTTATACCCTCACAAACCAATGTACGCATTATTGACCCCGCTCTAGCACTTTAGAGTTGTGAGAAGTTCTAACATAACCTTCGAAGGATATTTGGCCGGCACCACACCAGTGCTCTCTACGAGGTCTTCTCTTTTTGTTGTGCAAATGTTGTTTCGAGTGTGCGAGAACCGTGTGGTTCACTGGTGATTTTTTCGGCATCATCATCTAGCCATATTGACTAATCATAAAGTGTTTGGCGACTAGTTTATCAAGTTCACTAAAGAAAAGGCTAAATAGAAGGAGTGATGTGGAATTTTTCTAAAGTTTAAGGATTTTAAATTTTAAATTAAAGGTTATGTTAACAAGTGTCCTTAAATCAATTGTTAATAAATTATGTTAAGAGCTGTATGATATGGGAAATATAAAAAGCTGTCAACAAAATTAATTGTCTTATCGTTCTTCCATAAAATAATTCTAAAAACAAAGAACTTAGAGCATTCTTTAACGTTCCCTTAAATTAAAATTTTAAAAGAACAAAGAGATTAGTTTGATTTTGGGCCAAATTTTAGTGAATGTTTTTAAAACTCTATTAAATTCCGTTTGACAACATTCCTGAGCAATTGACCAATAGTGGAAGTCGAGACTTTTATGTGGGCTTTGTAATCCTAGTGATATATTTCTCTGTCTTGCGCTGTCATGTTAGCAAAGTGCAATTAATTTTCTTCTCCTCGTACTGATATGGATTTTCATGACTTATACCGCAATTGATTAATTTCTTAGATGTGTGTGGTCACTGGTGGCACAGATATTGAGTGATTACTAAAGGGTGAATATGGTAAAACCTGTTATAGTTGAGCTATTTGAAAAAAAAAAAATGTGGTTTTAATAATTGTAGAATGAAATGAGTGTTTTGAAAAAACAAAATGTTTGGTAAATTCTCAATACTGCTGTTTGAGGAATAAATTACCAAAAATGACAATATATATATATATATATATATAACTAATATAAGAGAATTCTTTTATATTTGTGATTTTAAATGTGAGCATGGATACATTAAGGATAACAAATCAAATTCCCAACGGTCATAATTAAAATTTTTATTGAGTTTTCAAAAGTACACCTCCCACCTGCCATTTAGAAAACACGCTTAAGCATTTGCATAAGTTCGTTTAAAATTTTTTGTCTATTTTAATATAAGATTTTTTTTTTTTTTTTTTCATACTAATTTTTCAAAACACTTCACACCAGATTATCCATTTTAAACTATATTTCATTAAGGGAAAGACTTAGGTACAATACTTAGGTACTGTTCCTTAGGTTCCTCTCTTAAGATTTTGTCATGTGGATTTTTTCTCATGAAAAGGAAGTATATTTTTTAGTTAAATAGTCATATGACTAAATCTTAAGAAGGGAACTTAAGGAATAACATCTAAAGTATTGTACCTACGTTTTATCCTTTCATTAAAGAGTAATGTTATAGCCACAAACTATTTTATAATATTTTTACAAACTATTGATGTAGCAAATTCTTATTAGTTCTAATATAGGTCCACTACTAACATCACATTTATGTTTACTAATAATTATTTGAAAATTGCTAAACCCACATCAGTATTTTGTAAAAATTTTGTTAAATAGTTTGTATTTGTAGCATTACTATTTTATTAAAATATCAATTTTCTTGATTTTTTTAATTATTTTTCTTTCTTCACACGCAACAATTATCATCAACTCTCTTCCTTCATACTCAAGATACATAATATAATTTTTTGCAAGTACATGATGATTACAAAGTTGAAATTTTTGCTCTCACAACGTGGCTCTTGTGGAACAGACAAAATCTGCTGCATCTGGGCAAATCGGTTCAACTAGCGCAGATGTTAACTTCTTTGGCTAGTGGCATGCTTCAAGACTTCATCAGTGCACAAGACCTGGTCCCTATGCCTACTGTGACTTCCTTAACAAACCAATAATGTTCTCTAGATCCCCAATACTACAAATGAAATCTGCTGCGTCTGGGCAAACCGGTTCAACCACCACAGATGTTAACTTCTTTGGCTGGTGGCATGCTTCAAGACTTCATCAATGCACAAGACCCGGTCCCTGTGCCTACTGTGACTTCCTTAACAAACCAATAGTGTCCTCCGGATCCCCAGTACTACAAAGCAAACTTTGATTGTGCTGTTTTCAAGTCTAGCAACACTGCTGATCTGGGAGTTGTTATTCGAGATAGTCATGGTGAAATCATGGGAGCTATGTCAGTCCATGTCCCTCTCCCTCAATCTGTAACAGAAGTGGAGGCCCTTGCTTGTCGTCATGCTGTCTCTTTCGCCATCGACCTTGGTCTTCATGAGGTGATCTTTGAAGGTGACTAGGCAGTAGTGATCCAGGCAATCAATGGCAAACTGTCAAGCCCTTCATTGTATGGACATATTGTGGACGATATCCTCCATCTAGCTTCGCAATTGCGGTATTATAAATTCTGTCACGTGAATTGAAATTGTAATAAGGTTGTAGATGCTTAGGCTAAGAAATCTCGGGTTTGGTTAGAACTTAAGGTTTGGTTGAAGACTTATCTGGAGACATTATCCCCCTTCCTCTGTTTGCTGTTTGTTAGCTTTTGTATGTTTTAATAAAAGCCCCCAGCCTGTTTCACAAATTGGTTTCTCAAAAAATAAAAATGATACATAATAAAACAATACAATTTACTTTAATTGTATTAATTTAATTAATCTTATATTTTACATTTTATGTTTTATTTTTACTTTTACTTTTTAAGCCGTCAATAGGTGAATCCAAGGGCTGGGGTCTTATGTCTCTATACCCATATTAACATAAATTTAATAAGTCAATTGGCATCTACTAATGTCTTGCACGGAGAAGGGTTTAAAATATTAAATCCCTCCTACCCAATTTTGGAATTATAAAATAACAAAATAAAACCATCCATCTCATAAGTCATATCAAATTATTCACTTATGTTAGTCATATTAACATAAGTCTTATAACTCAATTAATATCTTCTAATATCTTCTACAGAAACGGATTTAAAATTTTAAAACTCCTTACCCAATTTTGGAAAAAAAAAAGAAAAAAAACCCATCCATCTCATTTCAAATTATTGTGTTGCTATTTTCTTATGGAAATATGACAATTGCATCTCACATAGGTAGACCGTTTTGTAGTAGCTATTGCTTTTCTATTTGAAACTGTTGGTCTATACTTTGTGTATGCCCTATATATTCTATTCAATTCATCAACAAAAATTTTTGTATCACAAACTAAACCCCAACTATCTATATGGTAGATTGTGAGTGATGGAGAAAAAGTGGCAAGCTTATATAAAAGTGATAAACAGCTTATTACAGTATGTCATGTAGGATAGTTATGGCAAAATTTGCAACTTAGTCCATGGTATTAGAATTTCTCATTATCAATGTCGATGCAGAAAGGTCACACCAATTAATTAAGATTTAAGATCACATAAAATAAAATAAAATAAATTAATAGAGTTTAATTGAGTGGGTAACTACTATTATATTTACCATTGGGTACATTTACCTTTAAAACATTTGTTAATTAATAATTTTAGAAAAGTTTAATATCACTTAAATAAGAAATATGAAAAGTTTTCCAAAAAAAATTAGTTGTTTTTTTTATTTATTTTTTCATTAAAAGTTTTTAAAAATATTATCTAAATTTATGCTCTTAAAACATCCGTTGACTTTTTCTTTTACTATTTACCCATTAACAATGTTTGATTTCAAACCTATTTAGAGTTATTTTATATGATTATTTATGTGTATTACTATTTTAACAAGTTACATGACTCAATCCAAAAAGTCATGTAAACAAAAGTGCATGGTCTCTTTAGTCCTGCGTGATATGTCTTTAATAGCAAAACTTTTTGTTTTATTACCTACCAAAAGACGGACTCATTGAGCTTGACTTGGAAGCCGCGTCAACTTATAATTTGGTTCTTCCAAGAGAAATTTCAACGTCGGTCGTTTAGGGCTATTTAAAAGAGGAAATCTCAATAAAAAGGAAAATCACATATTGAAATTTTCATAGTCTTCACGGAGTACAGTTTTCTCCTGAAATCTCGTCGCACTTCTTCAAGCAATTATTTTTGAAGATCCAGTATAAGCTATATATAAAGACAAAAGAGAGAAAAGAAGGGTTTTACGTTTTTTTTTTTTTTTTTTTAATAAATTTTTTTGGAAATAATAAAGCTAATTAATATGTTGCTAAATAAACTCAATTTGGAAAAAATCTTTTTTTATTCCCCTTCCTCTCTCTCTTTCGAAAGCAGTAAAAACATGGTGGAAGGAGAATTTCTGCCACCGCATTCTTCTTTCATTCTTCCTTTGTCTCCTCCAGCTCCGCCCACCAAAAAATATTGTAACACAATAAACACAAACACTACTAGCATGGAGAATGAAAGAAAAAAAAAGGTGGCAATGGTTGGCTTTTACAAACGTTCCCTTTCTCCTCCTGCAATTGATTTTACTTCCTCCGAAGGCAAGGTCAGTTTCTCTGTTCATCCTCTTATTTTGATTCTTTATTCTTTCTTTCAGTTGAAGAGGTCTGTTTTATTTTTATGTGAATTTTAGGTGCTTAACTTTTTGTGTCAGTCGGTTTTAGAATTTAGAGCATATGAATTTTTTTTTTTTTTTTTCTTTTATGTGTATGGGAGCTGTTTTTTTATTAAAACTGTAACTCAAACCTTTTCCCCCAAGCTATGTACAAACTGTTGTTTACTGCTGTTTCTAATGTGATGCTTTAAAAAAAATTGTAAATAAACAAATGAGCAAATAGGAAAAGGTTGTGGCAAAAGCTGGCATTTGCTGTTTGATGTTAAATTTAGCAGTATACTTGATTTTTTTTAATGCTGGTTGGTGAAACTTTCAATGTATGGAGTAAGAATTAGTCTAATTTTATAGGTTTAATCAAATTTCTCTTTGAATAATGTCAAGAAAATCAATTACTATAAGCATAAATTATACTTTCAGTTCAAGTTTTGACTTTTAGTCCTGCATGCGTAAGGAAATAACTAGAAATTTTTAGAACAAATGGTCAAATATGAGTACTTAATGTAAACACACAAGGGAAAATTTTTGGAGAAACTAGCAGTCTAAAGAAGAAAATATTAAATCTTTTTAAAAGAAAAAACCAGAAAAATGAAAATCACATAACATGAAATTGCTTGTTTGGCTGGGATCTTTCATATTAAAATTGATGCAATGCCTTGCGGTGTTGACTACTTGTGACATTTTTATTGGCCACTAAAGCGTTACAACTTACAATCATCTAGTAGTGGGAACGTATTTTACGTTATGTTATACTCCAAAGTTGAGGACTGCATGCATGTACTAATTTTTTTTTTTTTTTTTTTTTTTAAGAAAACATTTCACGGTAAGTTATATTGTAGGAGTATTAACTCGTTGGTAATTTGTGTAAGCACGAGAAAATTTGACATAATATAATTTTTTGTATTTTTTTTTTTAAATGTGAAATCTGGTAGTTATAGTAGTTTTTAATAAGTATTTATTGTGATCATATTTATATACGGAATTATATATTATAACGTAAGATATTTATTATGTTTGTATTCGTATATGAACTTACATATTTACCATTTAAAAAATAATAATAATGTGCCCACTCCCTATTTTCTTAGGAATTGTCTAAAGATTCTTAAAAAAAATATAAAAAAAAGGTTCTAAATATAGAATAAAATTTATTCAATTAAAAATATTATATTAGAATAATGATTGTAAAATTATGGAGTCTCTAAAAGTTTTGTGGCTTAATAATACACGGACAACAAAATTATGCATAAATCCAAGTAATTAGGGGACCGTATCTTTGCTAATTATTCTTCCAACATTCCTTATTTCTCACCCCTTCTCTCTCCTCCTTTCCATTATTTCCTTTCTTCACAATAGATGCATAGACAGCACCCTTGAGTTGTGGAATTTTACTAAATTTTTTGCCTTGATAAATTTTAGGCCTTGAGTTGTGGAATTGTACTATTTTTATTTTTTAATATAAAATTTGAGAAGAAAAGAGTCTTGTAATTTAATGACATAATTTGTTGTAAGATTCGAGTTCTCACTCACACAATAATAAACTCTAGAATTTTTTTTTTTTCTATATTCTAATCATCCTTAGAAATGTTAGAGTTTCACAATATTCGATAAAGTCCAAATTTGATAATGATAGGGTGTAAAATCTAATCATCCTTAGAAATGTTAGAGTTTCACAATATTCGATAAAGTCCAAATTTGATAATGATAGGGTATCAAAATCCATATTTTACACTATCCAATAAAAGATTGTCACACCTCAAAACTCAATACATCATAGGTTATCATACTATGCCTAATAGTATTTCAATAAATACTCCTAATTTGATTGGATTTTCATATGGTTATTAGAATTGATTGGATGTAGTTATACTTATTTTTTAATATGTGATATGTTGAGATTGAAAGTTATAAAACTTGAGTTTTACCCTATATCTTTATAGAACTTAAACTCTATTTGATAATAATTATTGGGCTTTGGAATTTCATTAGAAAAGTCTAGTGACTTTTGACAATTGACTTAACCAGTATATATTGTATCAAAATTAAAAATGGGATATAGAGAGTTAGAGTATGCCTAATCTAATAATAGTTATATCAGGTTAGAAATCCAAAGAAAGGAAAGAAAAGATAGAGCATAGAGAGAAAAAACAATTACACTAGGAGTCTAGGATTATTTGGTTCGAAGATACTATCCATTTATCCTTACACCAAGGATTTGATTTGAACCTTAACTACTAATGACCTTTAATTACTCAGGTTCATAGAGCTGAAATAATTTAAATATAGACTTGATTTTAAAAGGAAAGAAAAAGAAAATTCCCACAACTACAATTTTATATTTCATAGTCAACATTAATTTCCCATATTAAACACGATTCTTTGTTTGTTTTTTTCCTAGAATTGTCAATCTTTCTTCGCTCAAAAAAAAATTGTCAATCTTTCAACCAAAACCAAGAGACTCCAAAGACCAAAATGTCTTGCAACCGACACAACACATCGTATGATTCATCTTAGTCGTCGACACTTCACTCTGTTTTCAACAGAGACATTGAGAATTTAAATACGATATCTCTACTTATTTAATAATTTTTTTTTTTTATTAAAAATCACTTAGAAACTTATATTTTCTCAAAAAAAAAAAAAAACAATTTGATACCCCTCCACCGTTTTCACGTTGGAGCTTTTGTACCGTTACTTTACGCAATAAGAAAACAAAAACAAAACAAATAAAAAAAAAAAAATGGCTATGGCTGGGTTGTACCGGCGATCACTTCCTTCTCCACCTGCAATTGATTTCGCTTCTTCTGAAGGCAAGGTCAGTTACAGTTTGCTCCTCTTTCAGTTCCTCAATTTCAAAATTTTTTTTTTCAAATTTATGATCTTGATGAATTTTTCTACTAAAGGGTATTTCTGGGTTTGAATTGTTGTTGTTGTTTCTTTTTTATAATATAGATGGGAGTGTTATCTGAATGCATATAATAATCAGATTCTTTTACTATAATTGTGTGTTTTTTATTATGATGGTAGCTTTTCTGGGTAGGGTTATTTTAAGATTAATGGATGATCCTTATGTGTTTTTTTTTTTTTTTTTTTTTTAGAAAAGTAAGTGTATGAAGTGATTGCAATGTGGGTTTAGCTTATTTAAGGATTTTTTTTTTTTTAATAAATAGGTTTCTGGGTTTTTTTTTTTTTTTTAAAGAATTTTATTCTATCACTTCATTGGTGACTCTTATAGGTAAGCTAATTTGGGAAATACATATGTAGATACTAGATATACTGTGGGGTTCTTTAGTTGTTGACTTGTTGGAGTGTCATTATTTCTGGTTGCTATTGAATATCAATCGTTAAACCCGTGTGTGTTTCTGTACTTGCAGAAGCTTTTCATCGAGGCCATTCAAAATGGGACAATGGAGGGCTTTTATAGGTTGATTTCTAATTTTCAGACACAATCAGAGCCTGCATATTGTGGATTGGCCAGTCTGTCCATGGTCTTGAACGCCCTTGCTATTGATCCAGGAAGAAAATGGAAGGGTACTATTCAATTTGTTTAAATCTTGTCATATTGAAGATTTTGTTTAATTGTTCCAGCTAGTTGATACGATGCTAATCACTGCCATTTAGTGGGGTTCTGTAACTGCTTGGTTTAGCGTGTCACTATTGTTTTCTCTTGCATGAGTATGAATCATAGGACAATTTAAAGGTGCTTGTTGACATCTAAGTGTTTGTTATAATTGGCTGCCGATGCCTTGATTTCATTATCTGATGCCCCTATCCACATAGATGATTTCAATTTACATAATTGGGTCTTGCACAATATAATGGGTGTTTCTTTTCTTTTTGAGACCATTCCAAAACATGTAAAATATTGTTCATCTATTTTGATGATATATGATGACTTATTATGTGTTATGTGGCTTATAATTCATCTTACCTACAGGACCTTGGAGATGGTTTGATGAATCGATGCTTGACTGCTGTGAATCATTGGAAAATGTCAGAACTAGAGGCATCTCATTTGGGAAGGTTGTATGTTTAGCTCACTGTGCTGGAGCAAAAGTTGAAGCCTTCCGCACAAATCACACTACCATTGATGAATTCCGCAAACATGTCATTACATGTTCCACTTCTGATAATTGTCATGTGATCTCATCATATCATAGATCTGCTTTGAAACAGGTAAGCATTAATTGCAGATTTCACTCATCACTGCCTTCTCTGTGTGTGTGTCCTAGGTGTTTACATGCATAGGTGGGCTCCTATCCTGGCCTTGTATGTAATAACCTTCAATCAGTTAATCAATTTGGAGGAATAAAACTGTGAGCTTGACAACATGTATTACTTTAATAGCAAAAATATTAACATGCAGGTTCAATTATGCAGTATCAATCAGTATTTCAAATGAAATTTTTTGAAAGAGGATTTTGATTTTTTTACCATTTATAAGTTTGTGATGCACAATATTCAAGAAGTATGGTGTGTTATAATCTCCAATACCTTTTATAATAATGCAATGTCTTACATGTAAAAAAATTGAGGTAAGTACCAATTGATTTTTTTTTTTTTACAGACAGGAACAGGTCATTTTTCACCTATTGGTGGTTATCATGCTGGAAGAGACATGGCGCTAATATTGGATGTTGCACGTTTTAAATATCCTCCTCATTGGGTTCCTCTCAGTAATCTTTGGGAAGGAATGAATATTATTGATGATACAACTGGACAACATAGAGGGTATGTATTCACGTATATTTTCTTTAGTGTTTTATTATACTTAATCACAGTGATTTGGATATGCATGCTTGAACCAACTTGTTTGTCTTGACTCTTGATATTTCTTTCACTGAAGAAACTTTTGGTTCATGACCTAATTAACATTTATCAAAATGTTTAGTCATAATTGACAATTGCCCGGTGACTTTTCATATTGACAACAAAGAAGGCGACTTACTCAAATTAAAAGTTGTGCCAAACCGCAGAATAAAGATATGAAACTAACTTGGGGTCCCTGTATTTTTGACTAAAAAGTGAAGCCTTTTTTTTTTTGCTTCCCTCCCCCCCCAAAAAAAAAAAGAGAGAGAGTTAATTCCTATTTCATTGAAGCACTGAAAAGTTACTTTTTTGTTTAACTAGGAGAGGAGCTTCTCAGGGTTTTTTTTTTTAATGTGCATTCAGTAACATTGTTATCCCCTGGTTGTTTGGCCTTATCACAATTTAGTCCACTAACACAATTGCTACTTTTAACCACAGAAGATCTTGACTAAAATGAAATCATTAGGTTTCTGTTAAAAGATCCCATAAAAATTTCATTTTAATCTAAACTTTAGGGAATCTTATTCAACAACCTCACCCATAGCGTGAAGTTAATTTTGCTTTCTCCTTTTGGCTTTTGAGCTGGACAATTCCCCCTAGCCTCCAAGTCAAGGTCCACAACCGACAGTTTTTGGTGGCCTGCAGGGAGTCATTTCTTAACTTCAATTTGCTTTTATTGGACTAAATTGTGATAGGATTAAACCACAACGTGGTAATTTGTAATGAAAAGTTTTTCCTCAAAATGCAGAATTTTTTATTTTAGATGGAACCATAATGATTTTATTTTAGTTGGTCAACCCACAGAAAAATAAATTGTAATTTTCCTTTATTTAAATTACAAACAGGGTGCAATTACGTTCAGTTTGAATGCCTTCTTGTAAAAGTTTAAATAATTAAATATTCATCCTCCAAATTTTTGTATTGTTTTGTTTACCTCCATTGCACCTCCCTTGGTCATTACATGTTATATGCCACTACGTCATTCAATCTTTTATGTTGATTTTTTTTTTTTTTTTTTTTGGGATTATAAATGAAAAAACTAAATTAAAAGAAAAGAAATAAACACAGTTGGAAAAACCGAAAAGGGAGATTCTTTTTAAGGCAAGAGCAAAAATATCAAGAACATTCAAACACAGGTCATTGAAAACCTTGCCCAAAGCCTACAGAGAGATACTGAGGCAATTCTTTTCAAGTATGCTCCAACATATCCGTACTTAGGTTAAATTTTTCTTTTTCATTGTGTGATTTGCTATCATAGTTGCTTTTGCATTTGATTTGTTGATTCAAGATAGATTATGTGTCAATCATGTGTTATTGTGCTTTTCTCAGGTTCATGCTTATATCTACACCTCACAGGGAGCCAGGACTGCTTTATACCCTGGTATGTTTGAGTTGTAATTGTTTATGTTTTTGCATCTTGTTTTTATGAGCCTTTCATCCTTCTTTTTTTCTTTCTTAATGTTCAATCTGTAATAGTGAACCCCCCCTTCCCCCCCCCCCCCCCCCCCCCCCCCACACACACACAAAAATGGAATAATACATAATTCTACCTATTTTATGTTGCAATTTCTCAATACTAATAAATGACTTGGATAGTTATGTTTTCACTTTGACTTCATCTCCTCTTCTTGAGGGGCAAGATTTTGTTGCTCTTAATAATTGTGATAGGCCAATGAGCTCTAGCTTAAATGGAACCTCCTCTTGTAAGAGGTAAGTGGAGCGTGAGGTTGTGGATTTATGACCCAATAGGTGCATGCCTAACTTACAAATCAAAAAATAAAAATAGTGACCTATCAAAATAAAAAATAAAAATAGTGATGGTGGTTTCTACAGGGGCCTCATCTGTATAAATTCTACTTTGAAGCTGAGAGTGAATTTCTTTCTCAAGTATGTATAGCTGCAGTGTTGAGAGAATCTTTATTATCGTTTGTATAATTTTAAACTATACTTACATATTTTGTCTGTAAAGTTTATGTATACACAGACTTGTTTTCCCATGTGGAACAAACTAGACTATAATGCATGAAATTGCAGCTTTGCCTCTGAAAAGGTTTATATTTTTGGTGAGGCCCCATTACAGAATCTTCTAGATGTTTTCTCAATTAATTTAATTACAACAAAATATTTTCATTGCATATTGATTTTCACAATTTGGTAACATATGAACAACAGGATGGTGAATGTATATACTTGGTTTGGTAAATTCTGTATTCATTTGGCAAGAATGCCTGCATGGACGGTGTTTGGTCTTTGAATGAGTTTGTCACACTCATATACTGATTATTGGTGTTCACACACACACAGAGATTTAGATAGAGATTACTTGTCTAGTTGTCTATGATTTTAGGGCTTGGAGATGTCTGAAATCTTGACTAAGTTATATTGCATAAGATAATGGATTTCATTCTGGATCTTCTTTCAGAGCTGTAAACATGAGAGTTGGGTCAGTATTGCAAAGTACATAATTGAAGATGTTCCTCTTCTCTTGAAGTCAGAGGGTGTGAATGACATTCAGAAAGTTCTCTCTGTTGTTTTCTCATCGCTCCCATCAAATTTTGGAGAATTTATCAAGTGGATTGCAGAGGTTAGGAGTCAAGAGGATTTTGGTCAGACTTTAAGCACAGAGGAGAAAGCAAGGGTTGCCATGAAGGTGTTGTAAAAACTTCCTTTCCATTTTCACAATCATCTTTCCCCCTGATGAGCCAGATTCAATTCTGAAGTTTGTTCCATATTCCTCCAAATTTTTAATGACAAGAATTGTTATTGCAGGAAGAAGTATTGAAACAGGTGCAGGAGACTGGCCTATTTAGACATGTGGCAGCATTTTTGTCTTCAGCAAATTCTTGCTGCCGAAACTTACCACCTTTGGGTTTTGAAGACAATTTGCCTAATATTGCTGCAACTGTTTGTTGCCAAGGAGCAGAAATTTGGGCTGGGAAGTATGGCTCATTGAATGGATATTGTTGTCGCGAAACTTGTGTAAAATGCTTGAAGGCTAATGGTGACAAGGCTGTTACGGTAGTGTCTGGGACAGTGGTTAATGGAAAATGTGAGCAGGGTGTTGACATTTTGGTTCCTTCATCCCAAACAAAACAGAGTTGCTCTTGCTTTGCCTCAAGCAATTACATTGGGATGCTCCCAGCTAGTAATGACGTTCTTACTGCACTTTTACTAGCCTTGCCTCCAGAAACATGGTCTGGTATTAAAGACAAGAAGCTTTTCCAGGAAATATCCAGCCTTGTTTCGACCGAAAAGCTTCCCACCTTGGTTCAAGAGGAGGTAACTAATTCATGTAGAAATTTTATTTTATTGGTGTGCTTTTAAGTTGTCGCTTCTGTTGCAAATATGGTTTAGATATCTATCTGAGTGGTTTGTTTATAAGAAATGTTGTTGCATGTGCTCATTATCTTGTCATCTTAAAAGTAATAGTATGTCTTTCACATTTACGTGTTGATCAACATTTTGAGAACCAAAGGAAACATGCATTTTGTTCTTGAAAATGTTGAACAAATATGACCACACAAAAAAGGTTTGATGCAAGTCAAGAAGTCGTGCCCCAGATCAATACTGCAAAAGTTTTGTTGATAAAGAGTCAATACATGATTGTCTTTTTGGGTACTAATTTTACCTTGTATGCTACTATAATTTCTAAGATTTCTTATTATCAATTGGTATGGCAGGTTTTGCACTTAAGAGACCAGCTCCACCTTCTCAAGAGATGCCAAGAGAACAAGATAGATGAGGATCTTGGTGCACCTCTCTCTTAGCTCCCCCATTTGACTCATTTTCTGTGTTAGTGTATTTATGTGTCTAAGAAAAGAGCAAGTCCTTACCCATTATGAGTATAGAAGGTAGAATATTAGAGAGTCTTACAGCAACAAGGCTATTTCCTGCTATTTTTGAGGATTTTGGTTGAATTAGCTGTTTCAACTTGTCAACAATATCCTAGCTCTAGTGTCGCTCAAGTGTGACCATGAATTGGGAATGAAAATTTTGTGGTTTATATGCACACAATCTCTTTTAGACTCCATTAGATTCAGACTACAATCACAAAATTTTTCAACTGCTAAGGTGGTAAGTTATAAATGGTTAAAAAGAAAGTAGTGTTATTTGTCAGACTTGTTGAAAATTACCAGTAACTTTGGTGGCGACTCTAGGAATATTTTTCAAGGTGGTCTTTATTGACCAAAATTTAATAAAAATATAACTTCATACATTGACCAAAACACACACACAAATACATAATACATAATGTCTTACAATTTTTCTTCTACAAATTTTCTTATTTTGAAATATTTGCATGATAGTTTCATTATCAATGTTACAATTTACATCTCTTTCAAAATTTTAGTTAGATAAAAAATTTATTGGGATTTTTCTTTTTGTTTGTAATCACTTAATATATTGTTAAGGGGGCCAAAATTTTAAGACAAAGTTTGGTTACAAACTTAGTTGTAACCTAAAACTACAACTCTTACTAAACAAATTAACACAACTACATATTTTGAAAATCTAACTGTTGAATTGCATGTTTTTTATGTTCTTAAAACATATGTCAAATTTCATGTTAATCGGATGTTATTTATTATTTGATTAATAAACTTAAGTTTTTATATAATTTTAGACTACAAAAACTAAAAATTTAAAGATTTGATTAATGACAAAAACTAAAAATCTATGATCTTTTTGAAATTTTGCAAATATGAAGAATATAAGAAGAAAATGTAATCCAATAGTAAATTTGTCACAATTCACATCAAATATATATATATATATTGAGTGAAGTTGTAGTCTTAGTCTACAATTAAGTTTGTTGTCAAATTTTGTCCAAAAATTAATTATGTTAAGCCTAAAAAGTTTTAGGGTGGTCACAAATATTTTTAAGAATAATAAAATCATAAAATTTTTAAAATTTATATATAATAATTAATTTTTTTGGCAGGTCAGGGTGGTCCTATGAATCTATAACCACCCTTAACTCCATGTGAAGCCGCTAGTGAATAACTTGACAACTCGACACAGTTATGAAATTTATTATAAAAAATATTTTGTAATTTAACATCTCTCTTTCCAATATGTTACCTAAAAGCTTTGGGTTGACCAACACCAAAAGTAACATTGTAGACATCTATTTTCATTGTTGTTTAACATAAATAAATAAACATTCAATAGTAATGTGTTTTTTTTTTTTTTTGAGAAAACATTCAATAGTAATGTTAATGCCACAGAACGGTCTTACAGAATTGGATGGTAGGATTGGATTCTGAATAAATCAAATAATTTTTTTATATATAAAAAATCAACTATAAAACAATATAACAATAGCATGGCATCAACATGAGTTTTAAATTGAAGTTAATTAATAATTAAGTTGTATTGTCATCATTTTTATTTTATGTTCATTAAGAGAGAGAGAGAGAATGGAATATTCTAACACGTAAGATGTCAATAAAGCTAATGATTTATCTCGTAGAAAGGGATGGATTTGTTACAAAAGGTCTTACAAAATATATTTTTATTTTTATTTTCAAAAATTAAGTTCAAATGGAATTAAAAACCTTGTCTGAGTTACTAGATTTGAAATTATCACAAGATCCCATACACTTATAATTGGGCAAGATCGTTGATCAAAATATTATCTCCTTTTGGGTCTTCAATGTACATCAATATATTCAACAACCATACTACACTATCGTGGTTTTAGTGGGAATTATTTATTATAAATTATTGGTGTATTTACTTTATTCCTCTTAAGCTATAAATTTTACTACCAACATCCTAATTTTAAATTATTCTGCAATGTTCAATTAATTGTACAAATTATCTTTTAAGTTAACTAATCATTGGACATTTTTGTGAAACTGTTAGGATATTGAAAATGCGTAACATAAATGACAAAACTTAAGCAATTAACACCTTAACTCAAACTCTCTCAAAAAAAAAAAATCACTGCCTTTCAAACTCACTAATATGTTAATTTAGATATTCACTGATGGGAAATGCTAATGAGTGCCCTTGGGGCTTTGGTTAACAATCTATTTTAAGAAAGTTTTGACATCACTTTTATGGAAAATGAAAAAAACTGTCAAAACATTAATTTTTTTTCTCATAAAATATTTCTTTAAATAGATTGTTAACCAATACCCTAAGAGCACTCGTTAGCATGACCCTTAATTAATTTAATTTAGATGGTGATACAAATACCATAGAATAGGATTAGCATAGATAGCTACAATTAAATAAAAAATATATATAGTGTACATTATATATTAGAATTTGACAATTATACAACTTGTTATTCTAATATATTTATTTTAATTGTTTTTAAATTCTATTTTATATTTAAACTCTTTTTTGAAATCTTGTCCAGGACTTATGATAGATAACTTTAGCTATTCTGGTAAAAAATTTAAAAAAAGAAAAAGAAAAAAGCTTTAGCTATATGCTACATTTAAATCAAATTATAATAGTACTGAACTCTCTTAACAATGCTGTCAACTCTTGCTTCTAGTCAGATACGAAACTTGCACCAATCCTTACTTCTCTTGGTTCTTCCCCTCCGTCTCTTCAATGGCTTGAATCCTTCTCCTTGTCTCTCCAATGCCCCAAAAATATCCCTCGGCAACTTCTAGCTTGTTTGGATAGAGGGAGAGTAGAGTATAGGAAGGAAAAGTAAGTTAAATTACCTTATTTGGATGTTTTTTAAGGGAGGAGGGAGAAGGATTTGAAGGGGTTTGAAGAGGTTCTAACTACTTCAAACCCCTCATTTTTAATTCCATCAAATTGGAAAGATTTGGAGGAAAAGTAAAGTATAGAAATATTTGACCAAATGAATTATCAAATTTACCCTTACCATATTAACAAAATAACAAACTATGAAAAGACTAATTATTTCCCTCCGCGTTACTTAATTTTAAAAGCATCCAAATAAGGTAGAGGATAACCATTCCCTTCTACTCTCCTCCCCTCTCTCTCCAAACTTCCAAACATAGCATTCATGTCTTCCTTAGTCTCCTCATCAATATCTTTAAGAGTTATGACTAAATTTTGATGCATTTTATTCGTGGCAGGTAATATAGACAAGGGATGTGTCATTTTGAGAATTCAGGTTTGCTTTAGGAACAAAGAATATGTGATGGAAATGAGAATACAAGTGCAGAATTAATCAAATTGTATGTGCACTATACGAGTGAAATAACTCTACAAACCAAAAAAGATTAAAAACAAAAAAAATTAGGATCCATTAATAAACTATTCTATAAAACTTTTTATAGAAAAGTAAAAAAGTAAATATTTTTTTACAGCCTCTTCAAATTCTATTAAAAGTTTCTTAAAATTAATGATTAATGGATGTTGGAGCATTTGCATCAACTCATGTAAAATTTTTTGTCTATATTAGCCTAAGAACCTATTTTTTATATTTTACAAACTCACTTTTCAAAACATCTCACATGACCAAAATGGCCAAGTATCACTGTTTGGCAAAATATGTATGGATCTACTACTATTTGTGAAATAATTAGGGATCTATCACTTTTTTCACAAACTCGAGTTTCATGGAAAAATTTTTATGGAACTTGAGTTCCATAAAAAATGGCACAACAAATTTGAAAGCCTTTTTTTCAAAAAACTCGAGTTCCAAATGACACAGCAAATTTGAAAGCTATTTTTTCAAAGAACTCGAGTTTCAAAAAAGTGATAAATTGCTAAATATTTCACAAATAGTGGTATATTGCTAAATATTTTACCAAAAAGTGGTATATGTCCATTTTGGCTAATCTCACATTATATTATCTATTTTACACTAAACATTTTATTAAATTATTAATATTTTTAATTGTTTATCTTTTTTCCTACATAACAATCATTATCCACTTTCTTTTTGCATTCTCGAAAAACATACAGAAAGAATAATAAATTAAATGCAAAATATACAAGTTTTTTTAACTTCTATGTACGACTTTTTTTAAACCACACATTTTATTTTCCCATTTTTTCTTAATTTTTCAAAGTTTTTAAAGTTACAAGTATCACTTTCAGCAAAAAAAAAAAACTATAAACAAGCTGTTGTTACCGAATCAACAATTAGCCTCGGTCATCATCATTAGAGCATTCCCATTGGCAATTGTAAATGGGAAATGTAGGGAAAATTTAGCATCAAGGTACAAAAAGAGCCCATAAGCTGGACTTGTAAAATTTAAAAATTGCAAATTATTTTGCAATTGTGCTACAATGGCATCCTAAATGTATGATGTCACTGTAGCACAATTATAAAAATTATAATATATTTTAATTCCAAAAGATCATTATGCACTGTAGCACAAAAATTATATATTATATTTGTGGGGATCATTCGGTTGATAGGCCCATAGGATTCAGAACTGGTTGAGGATTGTTGGGCCAGTGGCCCATCCGAGGTCGTGCACCCGTCTGAAATAAAAATTGAAATATTGGTTATGTTGTAAAATGGTATGGTATAATTAATAAAATTATTTTTTAAGATGGTAAAATAGAATAAGATGAAAGTTACTCACTAGGGACTTAAGAAAAGACGTTGATTATACCAACCAAAAAAGAAGGAATACATTGTATGGGCTTGAGAGAAAATCTTGGAGGTAGATACCACAGTTAACCTAGCTCTTTACACCCACGCTCTACAAATCATATTGTCTGGGCCTTTTACGTACGAATCCAATACTGTTTAGGTTCGTCACTAAATCGTGTCCTTACAATATTATTTTAATAAATAGAATAGGAAAATAAAAATTGAAATATTGGTTATGTTGTAAAATAGTATGGTATAATTAATAAAATTATTTTTTAAGATGGTAAAATAGAATAAGATGAAAGTTACTCATGCGAATAATAAGGGAAAAATAGATAACTAGCACTAATTTCCTAACTATCTAGTTAGTAGTTAAGGTTTCAAAACTATTTTTTTTTTATAGCATCTCGAGTATTTTAAACTCGATTTTGGGCAATAACTTGAGCATAAAACACTCGATTTCTATGCTCTAATTTCTTCCAACGTGGCATAGTTTTCCACGTGGGTAGACAGAAATCGAGTCTCTAAGACTCGATTTCAGCGCGCGGCTTGGGTCTCGAGAGACCCCAGGGGAGACCCAGGCAGCGCGCGGCTTGGGGCTCGCGAGCCCAGGCAAGACCCAAGCAGCGCGCAACCTGGGTCTCGCGAGACCCAAGCACGCGAGACCCAGGCGCCGCGCTGCCTGGGTCTCACCTGGGCTCGCGAGACCCAGGCCGCGCGTTGCCTGGGTCTCCCCTGGGCTAGCGCGACCCAGGCGCCGCTCTGCTTGGGCTCGCGCGACCCACTCCGATCTCTCTCTGTTTCTGGTTTTTTTTTTTTTTTTCTCTCTGCTTTCTTCCCTGATGTTCTGGTTCCTTACTGATTTGGTTTTATACAGAACCCTTAGAAATCGAGTCTTAGAGACTCAATTTCTGTCTACCCACCTGGAAAACTATGCCACGTTGGAAGAAATTAGAGAATAGAAATCGAGTGTTTGATGCTCGAGTTATTGCCCAAAATCGAGTTTAAAAGACTCGAGATGCTATAAAAAAAAATAGTTTTGAAACCTTAACTACTAACTAGATAGTTAGGAAATTAATGCTAATTACCTATTTTTCCCGAATAATGCTCTTACAAAAAAGAAAGAAAGAAAAAAAAAAAAAGATGGAAAAGAAAGTGAAAAAAGTAATGGAACCAGTCCCCTACCAAAAGCAGTGCTGGAAATGCATGGCCTGGCCGCCACGAAACCGCCTAAACGGTCAAACTTTTTGAAATATATCACAAACTCTACTCCACTCCCACCTCCACGTTTATTAATTAAATTTTTACACCATAAACAAAAACTAGTGCCTTAACTTTTTAGTTTTATATTATAATAATAATAATAATAATAAAAAAAGCGTCAAACACATGCAAGGGAGAATCTGATTCACCAAAGTCCAGACTCCAGAGAAAAGAAATGGCGACGCCATTGCCAGGTCTATACCGGAGATCCCTACCCTCTCCTCCGGCAATCGAATTCGCTTCCTCCGAAGGCAAGGTTTGTACTGTTTCTCTGTCTGTGTGTGTGTGTGTGTGTGTGGATCTAATTGAATGAAAGAAAGTTTATGGAATGTTGTTGTTGTTAATGTTGCAGAAGCTTTTCAGTGAGGCGCTAGGAGATGGAACAATGGAAGGGTTTTTCAAGCTCATATCGTATTACCAAACCCAGTCGGAGCCTGCGTATTGCGGCCTCGCCACCCTCTCTATGGTCCTCAATGCCCTCTCTATCGACCCCGGAAGAAAATGGAAAGGTATACTCTCTCTCTCTCTAATTCATAATCCCTAATTTAATTCACTCCAATTGCTGTTTCAGCAATGGGTTTTTAGTGGAAACGTATTTATAGAGCTCCAATTTTGCAATTAATGTACCTTATTATAACATATATTAGTTGATTAAAGCCAAAATACTCTGTTGGTCTTTAAACTTTTAACTCTTGAGCGATCAATTTTTAGTCCCTTACATCAAAATGATCACTTTTTGTCTAATGTCGTAGGACATTTATAAATGGACCATTTTAAGAATTTTTAATACTATTTTTACGGGGTCAAAAAATAAGGTTACTTTTTTTTTTCCTATAAAAAGTTTTAAAAAATATTTCCTAAACTAATGCACATTTGTTAACTTTTTCCAAACTTAAAAGTCACTAATTTTAGACCCTAACAAACTTAAAATGATTAGTTTTAGTCACCATGGAATGATGAAATGTCAGTATTTAGTTTGGCCACATCATCTAAGGGATTAAATGCAATCACTTAAAATTCTGGGACTAAAACCATTCATGTGCTAAACTTAGGGACCAATATATTTAAAGGCTTTTTTGTAGTGTAATAATATAATAGAGACAAAATTTCATAGGCAATATGGTGAGAGAGATTAGTAAGCGATTAGATATTAAAGACTCATTTACTATACATATTTCACATTCTTTTTGGAAAATTGTTTTCTAGTTGAAAGAAATTCTAGATTGTGAAAATTGTTGGCATTATTGATGCCTAGTTCATGGCTTCTGCCTGCGGTCTAGGGTTCTACATGTTGTGAACTTGGGGGTTTCAATTGCAGGTCCTTGGAGATGGTTTGACGACTCTATGCTGGATTGCTGTGAGCCTTTGGCAAAGATCAAAGCTGATGGCATTACCTTTGGCAAAGTTGCATGTTTGGCACATTGCAATGGAGCTAAGGTTGAAGCTTTTCGGACTAGTGAAAGCACCATTGATGACTTCCGCAAGTATGTAATTTGCTGTACTTCTTCAGAGGATTGTCATGTGATCACATCATACCACAGAGCGGTTTTTAAGCAGGTCTTGTGAGCTTATCTAAATTGCTGTCTGCCAACTAGCAATGCTTCTTTTTTGTTACGTTCCTTATTCTTCAGGATACTTTTAGAAAAACTCCTATGCCCATGAAAATGATTTACAGCTATAGAATAAATGTTTTCTGTAATGGAAAGAACAGTTAAAAGTTAATGGTATTTATACTGTAATGTATAATGGTACTTCAGATATGATGTATCCTTAATGTTCACTGATTGATATAGAATGATACTATGAAATTTGGTGAATGCTGATGACCTTGTTAGACACATGATTTATAAGGTATATTACCATTGTGACGCATGATTTTATAGGTACATCACAATCCTGTAGTTGCAGCTAAATTAAAAACATTATATTACCTTTCCTTTCATAGTTATTGAATTCAGCTCAATGAGCCATACATCTGAACTAGAAAGTCAGATGCAATCACCTAAATGATGCTTTCTGACAACACTATTTTTTAATATTTTATTTGCTTTGTATTTTTTGTTGTTTTCTTCTTTTGAGTTAATAGGCAAGACTGATCATTTGCATTTTAGAACTATGTTACTATTTACCTGTTAGAAATATCAATTATCAAGGCTTGAGCCCATTGTAACTAGTCTAGATTCAATTTACTAAGACTTACTTATAGTGCAAGTAAAATAACCCAGGGTTAGTCTAGGATTATTATCTTTATATATATATATATATATATATCCCAAATGGGCTCATTATAACACAAAATTCAAGACAGTAAATATGTAGCTGCTTGGGTTTTTTGTGCGGACATAAGCTGTCAAGTTGAATCATATTTATTTCTATTCTCTCTCTCTCTCTCTCTTACTCCTAACATAAATACTAATATGATATCAAAGCTATGTCCCAACTTCAATTCTAACATGGGATCATAGCCAAGTCTCTTGTTTGGTTCTCCAAAGGTTGGCAACTTGCTCACATGCCTCACCATAACATTATCTTCAGCCAATATCTTCCATCAAGCGGCGCTGCTCTCCTCTGGTCATTGGTGACGATTATCATCTTCCAACCACCATTTGTTACCAACTGTAGCTACCACTAGTGTTTGTGTCGCTTATGTCATCCTCAAGCCACAGTTCCTCTACCGATTTCCCCTAGGCCACCGCCGCAACTGTATTTCGACCATAGTAGCCTTACTCGTCACAAGTATAGCTGTCCTTTAGCCTCCATCTGTCGCCAACAGTCATCATTTGCCACTGCAGTAGTTGTCTTGCATGCTCCACTCTACATCGTGCTCAATCCATTATACATTCAATCTGATCCTTCATGGCAACACTTTCCTTCTCAATTTCATATTCCAAACTCAAAGCATCTTCAAGCTTATACCTTGAGTTTGAGTAGGGATGTTAGAGATATCAAGGCTCAAGACCCAAACCTGATGTACCTAGTCTAGATTTAATGTATTAGGACCTACTTGTAGTGCATGCAAAGTAATTTTAATTCTACTTGTAGTGCAAGTAAAGTGACCCCAAAATTAGTTTATGGTTAGCCTAGGGTTAGTCAGTCTCTCCATATATACATACATCCAAGGGCTTTCCCTCAAAGGCATGGGTCACCAATCCAAATCACATTAAATTTCTTTGAGCTGCCACATTTTCTTTCTCTCTCCTCTGCCTCTCACTCTTAATCCCAACATTAATTCTAATATGGTATCAAAGCTATTTCTAAACATCAATACTAGCATTACCAAAACTATTGTAACAATTCGCTTTATTGCCTATATTAGTTTTTATGTGTTGAAACCTTTTTAGTCCATGGAATTAAAAATAAGAAATGAGAGAGTCTCATTATGAACTGAGTGCTGATAGTGTATGAATTTGTTAGTGGCACCTACTTAGGTTGCATTTGGGAAAAGCTGAAAAAGACAAATTTTTTTACTATTTAGCTTATTTTTGCTACTATTCATGGGTCTCATTACACTTTTTGGTATTATTCATAGGTCTCACTATACTATTTCAGCTACCTTTTAGCTTTATTTATAATACTTTCAGCAAAAGGTTTTTAGTTTCAGCTAAATAAGTTGTCCCAAATGGACTCTTAATATTAAAATTTCCTGTGTGACATTTGGTGACAATATTCTGGTTCATGATAGGATTGTTTATATTCTTTTGTGCTTTGAAAATACAAAATTTCTTATCACTATTGTACATTTGCTTATTAGAATTTAAGAGAGCATTGAATTTCATTTTATTGTTTGGGTACAGACTGGAACTGGTCACTTTTCACCAATTGGAGGCTATCATGCTGGAAGAGATATGGTTCTCATGTTGGATGTTGCTCGATTTAAATATCCTCCTCATTGGATTCCTCTCAAGCTTCTTTGGGAGGCCATGGATACTATTGATGAAGCAACAGGACATCGTAGGGGGTATGCTCTCCTAGTTTGAACCTCCATATCAAAGTATAAGGCTGAAAATTTTAGTCATCAAATAAACTGTATATTTTGTGACTTTTGAAACAAAATAGTATTTCTCTAAGATTCCGTAAATTTCTTTAATTTCTTAAAACTGTATATACTTTGTGTTTTTCTCTTTGGTGGATATCATAAGTTACCTGTTCTAATTGTGTGCATTGTTTATTAAAAATATAAATTTATGTGTGAAATATTCGTGTTATGTGTGATATATTAAATGATTAAATTCATCATTTCCTAACAACTGCTTTTGGGACAATAGATAATTTATCAATGCGATATCTTCACTTTCTAATTTCTATACATACAATTTGGTCTTAGTCCTGATGTTTGCTTTGGATTTTCAAGTAGTATAAAAGCTTGAAAAAGGTAACATAAGTAACACATCAGTTATTTTCATTGTTCTCTCAACCATTTTAAATTTGGTCAGCAATTTGTGCTTGCACAGCCTATGTTTAAGTATTATGATCTCGTTAGTAGTATTTGCAAGCCCAAGTAGAATAGTATTTCTTCTGAAGTGAAGAGCTCTCAGTCGTGAAGTTAATTTCTTATTCTTATGGTCTTTACGTGAGTGGGGGACAGGCTAGCGGCAAAACCTGTTCGACTTATTTTCTGTATTTTTTAGATAAGCTAATTTGTAGATATTAATTCCTTTGTATTTTCCTTTTTGTTCTTTTTATTGGCTCATTCTTTGTACACCTCCATGTACTAGGGTTCTATTCAAGTTCTGCCTCAGTGCCATTTTGGTTGTGTGTGTTGCATGTTATCTGTTTTGGTAGTATTCTACTTACATTCTGAAATATGCCTTTCCAGGTTTATGATTATTTCACGGCATCACAGAGCACCGTCAATCCTTTATACTCTGGTACTGTACCTGTTGGCTGGTCTGTTTCATAAAACCTTGTTATTGTGTTGCCTTACGTTAACTTTTAGTACTGGATTCTCCCCCTATGGCTCAAGGTAGTACCAAAAATTGGATAAATTGCATAACTTTTGAAAACTTTTATAACATTTGTGATGTGCTCCCTAAACTACAAATTTAAGCAAATAAGTTGAGGCCCTGTGATAAATAGCCCCTGTGACCCATAATTGGTTTTTAATACTAATGGTTTTCAATACATGTATCACATGGCCATGGGGTCCATATTTGAGCTGGGAAAAAGCAGCACAGTGTTGACAAATAGTGAAAATGCCCTATATTATCTCCTGTTCAACTTATTTGATATTTTCCTTAAACAAATACTTCAGTTTAAGTGAAGGGTTATTTAAAGGTGGTGACTTCCAGCAATTGATAATGGCTTTTGTGATAAGTGATTTTGGCTAGAAACATCCCTCTGATTCAGTTTTGTTCATTTCTTTGTTGTTTTCTTTTCTGTTTCTGCTTACTACAGATGTTTTGAACTAGCATTGCTTGTGACTGTATTTTGTGCAGAGTTGTAGACATGATAGTTGGAAAAGTGTGGCAAAGTACTTGGTAGAAGATGTTCCCCACCTCTTGAAGTTAGAAGATCTAAAAGATGTTCAAAATGTACTCTCCATGGTATTCAAATCACCCCCTGCGGATTTGAGAGAATTCATTAAGTGGGTTGCTGAAGTTCGAACACAAGAGGATGGGAATGGAATTTTAAGTGAAGAGGAAAAAGGAAGGATTGGAATCAAGGTTTTCTACAGCTTCCTTGAATTCCTTGTTTATTTCATTTAATATGTTCCTGTTTTTCTGCTAATTCTTTGAGCTGTTAAAGGGTGAACTATTTAACAGTTTCCTAGGCTTCTTCTTCCCAAAAAGATGAAAATTAAATCAATTTCTGATTTTGAGTTTTTAAGCTTTTTGATTTCAGGAGGAGATATTGAAACAAGTACAAGAGACTGAACTATTCAGACATGTGACAAGATGGTTGTCTTCTGTGAGTTCACTTTGTAAAGACATCACATCTTTGGGTGACAAAGACGGGTTACCTGAAATTGCCGCACGTGTTTGTTGCGAAGGAGCTGAAGTTTTGACTGGGAATGTAAGGAGAATATGCGGCGGGAAAACAAATGTGAAGCTTATGAAGGCTAATGGTGAAAAGCCTGTGACAGTGGTATCTGGGACTGTAATTTCTGATGGCACAGAACAAGGAGTTGATATGCTGGTTCCTTTATGTCAATTCGATCCCACTACTTTGTGTGTTTCTGATCAAGGATATTGCAGCGGAATGTATCCATCTACAGCTGATGTTCTCACAGTGCTTTTATTTTCCCTGCCACAACATTCATGGGCTGGCATTAAAGAAGAGAAGCTACTGACAGAAATTAACAGTCTCGTGTCAACTGACAGTCTTCCTCCTTTGCTTAAAGATGAGGTACTACACATATCCTTCAAGATTTTCTATTATTTTTTATATTGATATATCTTTTTGATGGATCCCAGATTTGGGGTTTCACACATTGTTCTTCAATTTTAGAGTTTCAAGCTTCTCTTAGATTTTCCTTTTGATACTTCTGTACTTATTTGACACTTTGTGTTCATTATCGTGAACATTGAGTTTATCTGATTATACATCAAATTACATTTACTTATATTAAATTTTTTTTTTTTTTAATTGAAATTCGGACCTCTTCCATTTATTTGTTTTAGTTAAGTTATGGGTTTAAGCAGCTATTTGAATGAAGTCTGGAAATCACACAGATGTCAAGATATAGAGTTGTCAATTTAGAAATTGAAGTCTTCTGTCATATTGTTTCATGGGGTGCTTCAATCAAACTATAGCGTCCACAACAATGGGGACACTGATTTCTTAATGCCCATTACAGGTTACGTATTTGAGACAACAGCTCCATTTTCTCATCACAGATCTTGGCACTCCTACCCCTCCGTGATATCCTTGTTTTCTCTTAATTACTTGTAAACTAGAAGTGATAAGGAAAAAAAAAAAAAAAAGACAGAAACTCGTACACCATAAAGTTTGGAAGGCTCTGTGAATCATGGACTATAATGGGTTGCACCATTTTGCATGATTTAAAGTACATTGTTGTAAGAAATAAAATATATACAAAGCTTATTGTTCCTCGTTGATGATGCCTTTTCTTTGTTGCATTCCCTTGCCAACATATGCTTCATAAATACATATCTTCCTCCATAATTTGCTTGACTATTAGCTTGGTTGATGATTTTTGTATTGTATTAAATATTTTTTTCCTGAGTTTTTGAAAAAATGCATTTCATTGTTCTGACCATGATAGTTCTTCAGCAATATATGAACAAACATTCCAGACTTTCAGATTGAGACAATGTTAATTCCTCTCATATGGTGAACAAATGACAATATATTCAAGTATGCTTTTAGCTATTAAAATCATTCTTAAAAAATTCCTGATTTTGCAAAAATTTTATTGACTACAACAGACCAAATTAGAATAACTGAATATTCCAGGAACTCAATGGTTCAAAAGCTTAAGGATCGAGCCCTTAGGAATCCCATATTGCATCAGTGTTTTACTATCTTTGAGCACCAGTCCTTCAAAACTAAGCATGTGGAATCTAGGGTCAATTCCATAGGCTTGGGCTTGGTAAATCTTGGTCTTCACTCTGTATACGGTATCAACTTCCAACAATTTTGGTGATCCATCCTCCATTTCGACAAATATCTCCATCAGTCGAGGCACTAAAAAAGACAACTTTCAATATGCCTATGTTGCTTTTCATCTGCAGGTAATGAAAAAATAAAATTAGAAGAAAGAAAAAAATTAAAATGTATGCTCTTAATTAAATGCGTAACGCGTTTGGTTAGAAGATTGAGTATATTGAAATAGAAAACCGAGGAAAAAACTTTGTAGAAACTGAATGGAAATCCAAAAAAAAAAAAAACTTTTAATCTACGAAGCAAATTGCAGTAGAGTATTCTGAATCTCTGATAGTCAGAAGAGAGAGTAATTTACTAATTTACTTTGACAAGAAATAACCAAAAGACTGAGACACGGGAAAATTGCGAGTATTTATAGAAGTCTCATGAATTGTATTGGGAAGGTTCACACGATCACATTATAGTATTATACATTAAGGATACGTTTGGTACAGTAAATGGGATTATGACAGGAATTGTAATTTTTATTATTAAGAATAAAATGTGTTGTAATGTAATAACTAAACATATTCATTAGTTTGGTTGTGAGTTATAACATTAGAATGAAACTTAACATTTATTTTAGGAAATTTCTTACTCATACAATTATATCTTCTTAAAAATTGTTATTTTTAAATTTAAGAGAGATATGTGTTATTTTTTATGATTTTTTTATTTTTATAATTGTTAGATGTATATGAGAAGTTTGTTTATTTGGAAATATATTAAGTTTTGAAATTATTACACACTTACTAAGGAATAGCTAATATAACCTTTTAAAGATGAATAATTATTCCTCATTTTGAAGAATAGCTATTCATTAGGAATGATTATTCCTTGTAATAAAAACATAACCAAACTAAAGAATAACAAAATTATAGGAATAACTATTACATTATAACGCCTATTACAATCTACCAAACATGTCCTAAACAATACTCCAGCCTCCAATGTCCAGTGTTTAATTATTCAAAATCTGCATTTAATAAATGTACCATAGAGTCCGTTTGATACATCATCTTCTTCTTCTCCTTTTTTTTTTTTTTTTAATTTTTTAAATTTTATTGAGAATGAGATTTCTTCGAAAAGTTGTATTTAGAAAAGTAATGTGTACTTTGAAAGTGCCATTCTTGGAAAAAAATAAAATAAAACACTAATTTATGAGCTATTTTTAGAAACATTTTATTGGAACAATGATAAAAAAATAAATATTGTTGACAACTTTCTATATTTATTATAAAAGTGGTGTCAAAATTTTCCTATAAAGATTTATTAATAATTACTATAAAGGCATCCGTTTACATGAAAGTGTTATCAAAACTTTCCTAAAATGACCAATTAACAAATGCCCTAAGAGCAACCAAAAAAAAAAAAAAGGTTCTTCTACTAGTCTCCTATTGAATTTTTAAGAAGTGCCCAAAAAATTTTATATATATATATATAAATATATATATTTGGTAGCTAGCAGCAAAAGATAGTGCTCGTTTATGCTTAATTCTCACCTTTGCGACTTTAAACTCCTCTGCCAAAATAATTGGTAAAAGAAAAAAAATTATTCGATGGGTCCTCTTCCCTCCGTATTTGTGGTTTCATATAATCATACCTAAAGTAGAGTGCTGAATATTCCTTAATAAGTGTTAGAGCTGTCCCATAAAAAAAATTTAAAAAAAAAAAGAAAAGAAAAAAGAAAGGGGTTCTTCTACTAGTCTCCTATTGAATTTTTAAGAAGTGCCCAAAAAATTTTATACATATATCTGGTAGCTAGAGGCAAAAGATAGTGCTCGTTTATGCTTAATTCTCACCTCTGCGTCTTTAAACTCCTTTGCTAAAATAATTGGTAAAAGAAAAAAAAAAAAATTTATTCGATGGGTCCTCTTCCCTCCATGTTTGTGGTTTCATATAATCATATCTAAAGTAGAGTGTTGAATATTCCTTAATAAGTGTTAGAGCTGTCCCATAAAAAAAAAATTTAAAAAGAAAAAAGAAAAATGAAAGAGGTTCTTCTACTAGTCTCCTATTGAATTTTTAAGAAGTGCCCAAAAAATTTTATACATATATCTGGTAGCTAGCGGCAAAAGATAGTGCTCGTTTATGCTTAATTCTCACCTTTGCGTCTTTAAACTCCTTTGCTAAAATAATTGGTAAAAGAAAAAAAAAAATTATTCGATGGGTCCTCTTCCCTCCATGTTTGTGGTTTCATATAGTCATATCCAAAGTAGAGTGTTGAATATTCCTTAATAAGTGTTAGAGCTGTCCCATAAAAAAAAATTAAAAAAAAAAAGTGTCAAGAGCTGGATTCGCTGGAATTAATAAATTTATTGGATTAAACTTTTAGATTTAGTGGTATTTCAATATAGTGTATTATATTAATGGATAAAAACAATCCTCAAATGGCTAATTTTTAATTGGGATGCAATGGTCTCCCTTTCAAACTTTTATTGTACAGTACTTGAACCTCTAAACTTTTGTTCCTACAAATTCGGCTCCTTCGACCTTCTCTTTAATAGTACTGATCTTGAATCTGGGTTTCAAGTCCACCTTTGTCGTTGAACCACTAATTCAATCCGGTGGGTCAGTCATGTAAATTTAAAATGACCAAACTCAATGTTGCAATGTTGTTTGAAACAACTATCTTTTAGATTTAAGTCTTCTGCACCTTGATATCAGAATTGTTTCAATTCAGTTTAAATTTGGTAACTTTATATGGTGAGCCCAGTAACGGAGGCAATATATATATATATAACATTGTAAAAGACTAAAAAATACTAAAAAATAAAAACACAACAAATAAAATTCGCAGATTGGTAATGGGATTTTGTAATAATACACTATTTTATAATTTTAAGCTATACAAAATAATAATAATAAAAGAACTTTAAAATCTTAATATTAATTTTTTTTTTTTTTTTTTAAGTTTTAAGATGTTGATTTTTAGGAGAAAGAAAAAGAGTGTGGGAGGTGAAATAGGCGTTGAAAGCAAAGGTGAGATAAGTTGCTTACCATTTAATATGTAATAAATACTTGGTGCATTGCAAGTACACATAAAATGAAATAAATTTATTAAAAAAAAAAAAAGGGAATGGCGTGACATCATCAGAAGCTTATCCCTCAACTAAATAATATATTTTTTTAGAAGGAATAAAAAATAAATATAAGATTAATAATAAATCAAAATAATAAGTTGCGTGTTGTTTTAAAAGAAACTTATAGACATTATTATCATTAATTGGTTTTGAAAGGGCAAATGGGGCATTGGGACCTAAAAAACAAGGGAGTGGTCTATATTCCAATCCAATATGAGGTATTGAGAGGTCCACGAGGTTGACGGCTACTGATTGTGACAGAGCTGCGCTGTCCACATCCTCTTCTGCTTATTTATGGGGCAAAATTCTGCACTCATAAAGCATAGAGAAATTGTGTTTTTTTTTTTTTTTTTTATATTTATAGTGAACCTTATTATGAATGTGAAAAAAATGAACATCATTCTTTGTATTCTAAGAGTACATAAGAATTACTCATTTATAGGTAGTGATTGTCGACTCAGTCACCCGTCAGCATTCTCCAAACAAAACAACATATTCAATTTCTAAAACCCCTTATAAATTATAATACCCATATTATCATTTTTCAAGGAATGATAATGTATATATCTTCTATGCTACTAATGCGTATCAAAATGTACCAAAATATTTTCAAATTCATATATTTATAAAGTTGTTAATAGGGTTAAACATGTAAAAGTACTAATTTAAACACTCCTAAATTTTAAATACTTATCTATATCCTTGAAAATTAGGCACTTCCATCTCTCCTTTTTTTTTTTTTTTAATGACAAGTCAATTACTTAAATCAAATATAAATAAATGCCTATCTTCCTCTGTTTAATTTTTTTTTGGCAAAAATGCAAAATTGACCCTCTAACTTTCACTTTTTTTCATTTCAGTCTTCTAACTTTCAGTTTTGTCAATTCAGTCCTTTAACTTTCAATTTTTTTTCAATTCAAGGTTCTGTTAAAGGTCTGTTACTATTGGCGTTAAACACACCAAAATGACACCGTTTTCATGTGGTTTTTTTTTTTTTTAATTCGGAATTAAAAGAAAAAAAAGAAGAAGAAGAAAACAATAAGGTGAAAAACCTAAATCCTCAAGTCTCTCCTCTCCGACGTCGAGTCACTCAAACCCTATCTCTCCACTTCGAACTCCAAACTCCAGTCCATCGCCGGACCGCTTCTCGACTCGCTTGACTCGTTCCTCGAGTCACGAACTATGTTGCAGAACGTCAATCTCGCCCTTGGCTCAATCTCCACCTGTGTCCGCTTGATTGAGATTTGTTCCCGATCGAACTACCACTTGTCTCGGAACAACTTCTACATGGCGATGAAGTGTTTGGACTCGATCAAGACCGAGTTGCTGGACAAAACGCCATCGTCTACGCTCAGGCGAATGTTGGAGAAGAAGATCCTAGAGATTTGCGCGCATATCAAGAGGCTGGTGAGCAAAGAGTTCGGTGATTGGCTCGTCGAGATCCGAGTCGTGAGCCGGAACTTAGGTCAGTTAGCCATATGCCAAGCCTCCTCGGCTCGTCAGCGCGAAGAGGATCTTCGAATCAAGCAGCGCCAAGCAGAGGAGCAGAGTCAGCTTAGTCTTCGTGGCTGTGTTTACGCTCTTCAAGACAAAGATGAAGACGAAGACGATCAACACGACGCCGTTGGGCTTAGTAACGGACTTGGAAACAACAGTCATAGTGGTGGCTTCGATTTGACTCCTCTGTACAGAGCTTATCATATAAACCAAACCCTAGGACTCGAGGACCGGTTCAAGCAGTACTACTTCGAGAATCGGAAGCTCCAATTGACTTCAGATTTTCAGGTATTGTCTATGACTCCATTTCTAGAATCTCATCAAACATTTTTTGCCCAAATAGCTGGGCTTTTCCGAATTATAAAAGGAAAAAAAAAAAAAAAAAAAAAAAAAAGGGGCGTTGTTTTGGTGTGTTTAACGCCAACAGTAGTAGACCTTTAACATAGCCTTAAATTGAAAAAAAATTAAAAATTAGAGGACTGAATTGACAAAACTGAAAGTTAGAGGACTAGAATAAAAAAAGGTGAAAGTTAGAGGGTTAGTTTTGCATTTTTGCCTTTTTTTTTAAATAAAAAATAAACCTCTTTCTTTTTTTTTTCTCAAAAGAAGGAGTAGTTCTTTCCTACAAGGTAATTCTTTTAGTGCTTTTTTTTTTTTTTATCATTTAATTGCTCACATGATTTTGATTGTTCTATTTGATTTTTAGTTGCTTCTTTCTCTTTTATTTTTCTGGAAAATTTTGACACTAAAAAACAGTGACGGCTCTAGAAATTTTGTTCAGGGTGATCAATAAGAAATTTAAATTAAAAAAATTTAATAAAAATAAAACTTAAATATATTGACAAAAAAAAAGTCGCAAATACATAAAATTTTAAAATTTCTTTCTACAGGTTTTTCATATTTTGAAATTGTTGTATGATAAATTTATTATTAATGTTATCAACTACATCTTTTTCAATATTCACAACCAAGTAATATTAAACTATGGATCTTCCTTTCAATTACCAACATCTTGCCTAAATAAGTAACAACAAAAACAAAATGCATCATCCTTTTTTATGATATGTTCCAACCAATATTTTGTATTCTTTAAACTAATCAGGATTAAATCAATGCAATGCTCCACTAATTTCTTTTTTAGGGAAACCATGGCTAAGAGGTTAACAAGAACATCTTTGTAAATATGCTCCTTTTATTTTCTCTCAATCATTAGGATGAAAAGATAGACCTTTTCTCATAACCTAGGATCTAAAAGAAGATTAGTCAAGTGAATAAAAATTTGCTTAGTAGATAAATTTTGCAATGAAAGTGATTTCCTTATAAGCATTTTGTACATAGTGCTAACAAAAAAAATAAAGGATAAACTACAAATTCATTCAACATATTCAACTTAGGCATTAAACCGTTACATTAATCATGTTCAATAAAGTGTTGAGATATTACTTTAGTGCATATGTGTATGCAGAAGATGTATCACATAAATCCAAAATAAAATGAGTTCCAGTTGGCTCAATTGGTAAAGTCTCTAATGGTTGAATAAGAGATCTGGAGTTCAATCCCCGCCTACATCAGAAACCGAGTGGTGTCTTGGTTTGATGATAAAGAGTTATCATTAGGAGCGGACGTCATAGGTCGAAACTCTTTCAAAAAAAAAAATCCAATAAATTCAACTAAAGACTAAAGCGCTTACTAACTGACTAGCTATTGAAAAATATGTACTTAAAAAAAATAGAAATTTTAAAATATGCCTTTTGAAAACATAATTTAAAATATCACAATTAAATATTTGATTTTGGCTTTAGGCTACTTTGTTTGTTTGGACAATTTTTGAGAAATGCTACGTTCTCAATATTTTCACAACAAATCCTAGTTGGTAATTGTTACTGATTCTAATTTACATATCATTAAAAAAAAAAAAAAAAAATTCTCCACCAGTAACAACATGCCACTTAGGATTTATTGTGAAAGTGTTGAGGACATGTTGTAAACATAGCATTTCTCATAATTTTTTGGTTCAATCTTCAATGGACCAAAATTTTGGAGAGATAAAATTTTATTTTTAATGGAAAATTTTTTATTTAGGATGCTTAAGTTATTTTTAGGGTGGTCAAGTTTTTTTTCTAGGATGGTCAACAACCTATATTAATTTAGAATTTCATTTTTTTAAGGCATAAAAATAAAATTTTTTCCAAGTTGAGGTTGGTCCTGTGACCACCCTCAATTATACATAGTGCCCCCCCTGCAAAAAAAAAAAAAAAAAAAAAAAAAAAAAAAAAAAAAAAAAAAAAAAAAAAAAAACTCATCACACGTGTGAAGCACGTGTAGGGAGGTTTGTGTGTGTGTGTATACGTACAAACACACACACATAAAGCACGTGTAGGGAGGTTTGTGTGTGTGTGTGTGTACGTACACACACACACACACACATATATAATTCGCTACATCTTTTATAATATTTTTTTTCTCTTTTTTTTTTTTTTTTAACCTCAGATCTCTTGTTCAACCATTAGAAACTTTACTAGTTGAATTAACTAGAACTCACTCTCATTTTTTTTTTTTGGGTAAACTATGTATTTGGCCCCTATCCTATACACTATATTTTAATATGATCCCTAACCTTTCAATTGTGTCAATTTAGTCTATAACCTTTCAGTACTGTGTCAATTTAGTCCATGTGATTATCTTTTGGAAGAAAATTGATGACATGTCTAATGGCCAAAATAAAAAATTAGCTTCCATTGATGTGACAATAAACTTAAATTTTATTTTGGTTGTTTGTCATGTCAACAATTTTTATCTAAGATATAATAGCAGAGACTAAATTGACACGACATTGAAAAGTTATGGACTAAATTCACACAATTGAAAGGTTAGGGACTAAATTGAAATATGGTGTAAAGGTTAGGAACCAAATATGTAATTTATCCTTAATTTTTTTTATCCCATATCTTTTGTTCAACTATCAGAAATTTTACTAATTGAGCTAACTGGAACTCGCTCTCATTTTTTATTTAAAAAAAAAAATTAAACATACAATATTTTTCTTTAATGCAAATAAATAAAATTGTCCTCATAATGTGTCCTCATGAAAAGTAGCAATGCATCAAAGGAAGAATGAAATACAAAACACATGCCGATTTAGAAACACTAAATAATAATAATAATAATATCAAACCAAACATAACATAAACAAATTAATAATTATGTATATATACTAACTAAAGGATAATGTTTTGCTTCTTTTCATTATTGGTTTTTAATTTTGGTTTATAGGATTTTGTTTCTTAGTATATGCTTTTGTTATGGTGGAATGGTAATTTTTATCATAAAATTGTAGGCCAACCTATTGGGCGATTGCCTTGACACTCTCCCTTCAATCGACCTAAGGGGATAAGTACTAGTTTGTAAACCTATTGCCTAGTTTAAGGGTGGATAAGGGTACTACCTTGACACACATCCCTTAGTTTACCTAACAAGACTTCTAGCTGGCAAGTCCATTGCCAGATCTTAAGTTGAGTTCTTGCTAAAAACCTCTCCTCATACTTTATATAAATACTCTGTACTTGGCAAAACAAGGTATGCCTAACAAGCTCTACGCATTATAGCCCTATGCATTAATAAAAAAGGGTGCTTCTGTCCAGTGCCTCCAGTGTATTAGACTCGTTGTAATTATGACACATATCCATTTTCGAACACGTGTCATGATCATAGTGAATCCTGGACAGAAGCCGTACCCTTAAAAAAAATAGAAATTTTAAAATATGTCTTCTGAAAACACAATTTAAAATATCACAATTAAACATTTGATTTGGGCTTTTAGGTTAATTTGTTTATTTGGACAATTTTTGAGAAATGCTAAGTCCTTAATATTTTCACAATAAATCCTAGTTAGCAATTGTTACTAGTTTTAATTTATATATAATTAAAATTTTTTTTTTCCACCGGTAACAACTTGTCACTTAGAATCTGTTGTGAAAGTGTTGAGAACATATTGTGAATATAGCATTTCTCGCAATTTTTTGGTTCAATCTTCAATGGACCAAAATTTTGGAGAGGTCATAATTTATTTTTAATAGAAAACTTTTTGTTTAGGATTTTTAAGTTTTTTTTTTTTAGGGTGGTCAAGTTTTTTTTTCCTAAGGTTTGGCTTACCTCTAGTACTTTTTAAAAATGAATCTCATTTTATTTTAATGAGAGACTGTTACATCACCCACTAATTAAATAAAATGTGAAAATTAAAACTCATTACCACTTACCATTGTATATTTAAAAAAAAAAATACATATTCAGTTAAAAAAAGTACTAGAGATAAGATAAACCCCTTTTTTTAGGATGATCAACAACCTATATTAATTTAGAATTTCATTTTTTTTAAGATATAAAATTTATATTTTTCCATGTTGAGGGTGGTCAGGATTTGTGACCACCTTCAATTATACATCGCGCCACCCTAGTCATATCTATATGCAAACCAGCTACTTAATGCATTTTCCATTATTTAAAAAAAAAAAATCAACTCAACTCAACATATGGAGAAATTATAATATTCACATGATGGACAAGTAATGTGATCTACCATTCCACTAAAAAACTTCCACTTGTTTAAAATTGTTAATTAGAAATTTTTTTTAAACATAAATTAATTACTGACTCATCAATTTTAAACAAATGAAAATTTTTTAGTAGAATAATAAACAAATAATGTGGTCTACTAAAAAACTCTATAATTTCTCCAACATATGGGCTTAGACTGTATTGATAGATAATAGGGGATACAATAGGAGGGATTTAGAACAGACGTTAATCATCACAACAATCGCTAAATTATCAATTGAAGCCGTTCGTCATCACATCCTTGAGAACCACGATAATGAAAGAACGTTTCTGATTTCTGTCGTATTAATTAATTGACTATTGAGACTTGGGGTTTATCATGTATGGGATAGCGTGCAAAGTAAAGTTGAGATTGGATAGGATACTTATTACGGTGGAAGTGCTCATGAGACTACCCTCCAAATACATAATCTGAATTAGGTGCCCTTCCAAGCCGTGGAAGTCTCTCTTGTCTTACTTCAAGTCTTCAATACTCTTCCCCACCTCAACCAGTCAATTTCTTTGAGCAATTTAGCATTGAAAAATCTCCTACATTTGTCTTTTATTTAGGTACTGCACTTTTATCCTCATAGAGAGGGCATGTTCCATGATAACGAAGGATTGTACTAGTGTATGGAAATTAAGGGTCTATTTGGATTGAATTTATTGTTGCTGAAACTAAAAACTAAAAACTGAAAACATTGTAGCAAAATAATTTTTAAATGTGTCAATAGTACCGTGAGATTCATTTTTAATATTTTTTAATACGTGAACAGTGTATGCATAGTGCGTAAACAGTGCATACACTGTTCATAACAGTAAATGTTGTCTCCCAGAGTCAACAAATGCGGGCAAAAAAAGAAAAAAAAAAAAAGAGGAAAACGTAAAACTGGAAAATGTGGACGCAGGATTCAGTTGAATCCAAACGCACACTAAATTCCCATTGAAAACCTAATCGCTTTCTTGACTTAAAATTAATCAATTCTATCAAATTTGGTTTAATTCTCTTTGACCAAGAACGCATTTCTTCTAAATTGTGTCCTGCTTTGACAATAGTATGCCAACACAATTGAATATCATAAAGCGTAGGCTACACAGTTTATGATGTTGTAGACACTTTATTTTGCAACCATTAATTAAATAGTGACTCCATTGTAAGTCCTTTAATTTAAAGAAAATCAACCATGGTGATGGTAAAATCTTCACCTTGAAATTCACAATCATGGTGATAGAAGAAGAGAGGGTTCTCTCCTCCCTTTCTTCTCATCATTATCACTTCGGGTCATAGTTCTCACATATGTAGAGCCAGGAGTTGAGCATGGTTCAACTCATGCCTCCTTATGGCGCTTGGTGACTAATCAAATCAAGAATCTGCCTGGGAGTGTGGGGGGCTAACAAGTTTTTATTTCAAGTTTTAATAATGATGGGAATGACGATGCTGCATCCCTAGACGAAGATAACATTTAGTGACGGAGGAAGCATCCTTGACGAAGTCATCAGGAACAACGAGGAAAACCATCGTCACTGACGAAGACAGAGAGTCACTCAATGCAGTCAATCAATGACTTGAGCGGTTACGAAATCAGCCCAGCAGACCGTTGGGAACCTCTTAAAAGTCTCATTATTGGACCAGGGGCGTTACTTGAGAAAGCATTTATCACCCCAACGGCTAGCCCCCAAGGTGGCAAATATAAAGCTCCCACACAGTCAATAAAAAGGTACGAAATATACACACACAGAGATACATCTTGATTGACGATTATTTTTCTGACTTTGGCATCGGAGACGTTGTGGCAGGCACCACACCGGTGATCATCGTTGAGCACATTCTCTCGCGCCACGAAGGATTCCATCCGCTCACTGTTACTGACGATCCTGTGCATCATCAGTTTGGCGCCGTCTGTGGGAACATCTTTTCGGATTCACATTCGAAAACGTAGCTTCCATCAATTCTCCATATCCAGATGGAATCCAACCCAAACTCAGCAACCTTGGCCCAGCAAGTTCAAGCCCTTGCAGCCACCATTGAGGAACTCACCAGACAGAACCAGGAAATGAAGCTGCGGCTCCAGCAGGTTCAACATGCTCAACAAGAAGAAATCCGGTCCAAGGGTAACACGGAGGGAGAGGGAGAGGGGGATAGCCAGCAGAGGGAAATCCCCCGGAGACCAACTACTCCGGACGAACAGAACTCAGATCTTCTTCGGGAAATGAGGAAAGAGATGGACGAATTAAGGAGCGCTATCAAGGAAAAGACGGACCGGAGTGTAGACAAAATGGTAAAGGCTACAGATTCGCCCTTCACTGCAGCAGTACTTGATTGCCCTGTGCCGTCCAAGTTTCGCCTGCCTCAATTAGAGCCATTCGACGGACTCAAGGACCCTCAGGATCATCTTAATACCTTTAAGACGACTTTGGGTCTCCAGCAGCCACCCGACGAGATATCGTGTCGTTCCTTCCCTACGACTCTCAAAGGAGCCGCAAGAGAGTGGTTTACTAAGTTACCAAACTCGTCCATAGATAACTTCAGTCAGCTGAGTAGTGCTTTTTTGCGCCACTTCATAGGGGGACAACGCCCAAGGAGACCAGTAGATTATTTACTCACCATAAGACAGGGAAAGAAGGAGACTCTGAGGTCATATGTCAAGCGATTCACCCGGGAAACTCTGGAAGTGGACGAAGCTGATGACAAGGTGCAGCTGACGACCTTCAAAGCAGGGTTGAGATCCAGAGACCTTGTGGCCTCTCTTGCAAAAAACCCCCCGAAGACAATGGCTGAGATGCTCTTGAAGGCACAAAAGTACATGAATGCGGAGGATGCTCTAGCTGCCATAAAAGGTGCTGAGAGACTAGGGGACAAGTCCAAAGGAGAAGACGACCGCAGAGGGCAAAAGAGAGACAGACCAGAACGTCGGAACAACGATGGGAATAGACGGAGGGATGACAAAAATCCTCGTCAGGTAAAATTCACTCCTTTGGTTATGCCTGTTGACAAGATTTTCACGCAGATCAAGGACGAGCATTATCTCAAATGGCCCAGGCCATTACATTCGGCCCCCAACGTACGTGACAAGAACAAGTATTGCCGGTTCCATAGAGACCATGGTCACAACATAGAAGAATGCAGAGACCTGAAGGAACAAATAGAGGAATTAATATGAAAAGGAAAGTTACAGAAATATGTAAAGAAAGGAGAATATGGCAAGGTCAGAGACGACAACAGGGCCCAACATGAATCCTTTACTCGGGATGATGACCATCCGTCCCAGCCTCCACGCAAAGTGATCGGGGAGATAAATACGATCGCGGGAGGACCATCCTCAGGAGGGTCATTTAGATCACTCAAAAAAGCATGCCATAGACAGGTGAACAGCATCCACACCATGCCTCCGTCCAAGCACCGACGAACGTACCAAGACATGTCCTTTAATGAAGAAGACGCCAGGGGGGTAAAGCAGCCTCACAACGATCCCCTGGTCATAGTACTGAATATAGAAGGGTTCAATACCAGAAGGATCCTTATTGACAACGGGAGCTCAGCGGATATCATCTATCTCCCCGCCTTCCAGCAGCTGAGATTGGATCCAAAAAGGCTCCGTCCTTTTGACTCTCCGCTCGTCAGCTTCAGTGGGGACAGGGTCTACCCCAGGGGAATAGTGACTCTGACGGTGACGGCAGGGACCTACCCATTGCAGTTGACCAAACAAGTAGACTTCCTGGTGGTAGATTGCCCTTCGTCCTACAATGTCATCATTGGGAGGCCCACCCTAAACAAATGGAAGGCGGCAACGTCGACCTATTGTTTGAAGGTGAAATTCCCAACAGACAACGGCGTGGGTGAAGTGAAGGGTGACCAAGTCCTGGCAAGGGAGTGCTATCAAGCCGTACTGGCAAAAAAGGAAAACCACACGTGGACGATCGAAGAAAAAGAGGAGGACGCGATGGAGACCCTGGAAACAGTAGAGTTGGCGGAAGGAAATACGGACAAGACGACCAGGATAGGGACGATGTTAAGCCCCGAGATGAGGACGAAGCTCATAAAATTCCTTAAGGGGAACCTAGATGTCTTTGCATGGAGTCACGAGGACATGCCAGGCATATCTCCAGAAGTCATCCAGCATAGGCTGAATGTGGACCCCAGCAGGAAGCCCATTCAGCAACGACGAAGAACCTTCGCTCCAGAACGAGATCAGGCAGTTGCAGAGGAAGTAACCAAACTCTTGACGGCTGGATTCATACGGGAAGTATATTATCCAGAATGGCTCGCCAACGTCGTCCTGGTGAAGAAAGCGAACGAAAAGTGGAGAATGTGTGTAGACTTCACCGACCTGAACAAAGCATGCCCAAAGGACAGCTTCCCTCTACCAAGGATAGACCAGCTCGTGGACTCCACCGCCGAACACAAGCTGCTGACATTCATGGACGCCTTTTCAGGGTACAACCAGATAAAGATGGCTGAAGAAGATCAGGAGAAGACTGCCTTCATCACAAGCCAAGGACTCTACTGTTATAAGGTGATGCCTTTTGGGTTGAAAAATGCTGGAGCTACGTACCAAAGATTGGTGAACAAAATGTTCAGCCAACAGATTGGCAGGAACATGGAAGTATACGTGGACGATATGCTCGTCAAGAGCAAGGAGGAGCTCGCTCACCTGGACGACCTGGAGGAGACTTTTGCAACCCTGAGAAAGCACCAGATGAAGTTGAATCCAAGCAAGTGTGTTTTTGGGGTAGCCTCGGGTAAGTTCTTGGGATTCATGGTATCCCAGAGAGGAATAGAAGCAAATCCAGAGAAGGTACGAGCTATCATCGACATGGCTTCACCCAAGACCGTCAAGGACGTGCAAAAACTTACAGGAAGGATAGCAGCCCTGAACAGGTTCGTCTCTAGGGCCACAGACAAATGCCTGCCCTTCTTCAAAACCCTCAAGCAGGCTTTTGCTTGGACCGACGAATGCGAAGCAGCATTCCAGGAGCTGAAGCAATACCTGAGCAGTCCACCTCTCCTGAGCCCGTCCAAAGGAGGGGAGAACTTATACTTATACTTGGCAGTATCAGCCTCGGCAGTAAGCGCAGCCTTGATCAGAGAAGAATGTAAGAAGCAACTCCCGGTGTACTACGTCAGCCAAGCCTTTCAAGGAGCTGAATTCAGGTACCCAAGGATCGAAAAGATTGTGTTTGCACTTATAGTAGCCTCGCGCAAGCTCAGGCCGTATTTCCAGTCAAATCCTATCCTCGTGATGACGGATCAACCAATTAAGAAATCAATGAACAAACCAGAAGCCGCAGGGAGAATGGTCCAATGGGCAGTCGAACTCAGCCAATTTGACATCGAGTACCATCCAAGAGCAGCTATCAAGGCACAAGCTCTGGCTGACTTCATCGCCGAATTCACTCTGCCAGACGAAGATGGAACTACTGACGAAGTCGATAAATGGACAATACAGACAGATGGTTCGTCAGCCCAAAAGAGAGGGGGAGTAGGGGTCGTCATAACCACCCCCGACGGAGAAGTGATAAAGTATGGGGTTCACCTGAAGTTCCCAGCCACCAATAACGAAGCCGAGTATGAAGGAATATTGACGGGCTTGAGGCTTGGGAAAGCTCTTGGGGCCAAAAATTTGCTAATCCAGAGTGATTCAAAGCTGATAATCGGACAGATCAGTGGAGAATACGAGGCAAAGGAAGAGAGGATGCAGAAATACCTTAAACTGACAAGGCAACTAACCCAAGAGTTCGACACAGTGGAGTTCGTCCTGATACCAAGAAGCCAGAATGTTGGGGCCGACGAAGTATCGAAACTAGCGTCGTCAGAAGAAGGAAAGGCGAGCACAGACATGACAATAGAGATCCAGAAACACCCGAGTATTGAAGAGGTGGCGGCGTTCTCCATCCAGAGCACAGGCACCTGGATGACGCCCATAATATCCTTCCTCCAAGATGGGCACCTACCTCAGAATACTGACGAAGCCAGAAAGGTGAAGAAGAGAACAGCCAGGTTTACGATCCTGAATGACGTCTTGTACAAGAGAGGCTTCTCTATGCCTTATCTAAAGTGCGTTGACGAGGACGAGGCCAAATACATCCTAGAAGAGGTACATGGAGGAATCTGTGGCGACCATGCCGGCTCCAGATCCCTAGTCCACAAGGTGATAAGAGCGGGGTATTTTTGGCCAACCATGCAGGGAGATGCTGCTGATATCGTCAGAAGGTGAGACAGATGCCAGCGGTATGGGAACGTGCAGCGGCTCCCAGCGGAGAAAATGACGACCATAGCCTCCCCATGGCCGTTCGCACAATGGGGAATCGATATCGTCGGTCCTCTGCCCCAAGGTAAAGGTCAGGTAAAATTCCTTCTGGTTGCTATTGATTATTTCACAAAATGGGTTGAAGCAGAGGCCCTAGCAACCATCACTGAGGCTCGGATCCGGAGCTTCGTGTGGAAAAACATAATCTACAGGTTCGGGATTCCCTTGACGATCATATCTGATAATGGGAGGCAGTTCGACAGCCAAGGCTTCAGAGACTTCTGCTCGGACCTCGGGATCAAGAATCAGTTCTCATCCCCTGGACATCCTCAGGCAAACGGACAGACGGAAGTAACGAACTGGACGCTGCTCAAGATAATCAAAACCAAGCTGGACGAAGCAAAAGATGTCTGGCCAGAAGAACTACCTAGTGTCCTGTGGGCGTACAGGACTACAGCCAGAACCCCAACAGGAGAGACACCCTTCAGGCTTACCTATGGCACAGAGGCAGTAATCCCAGTAGAAGTTGGAGTAACAAGCATCAGACGAGGAACTTTCAGAGATGGACCCAATGACGAGGGACTGCGGTTAAACTTGGATTGCCTGGATGAAGTAAGAGATAATGCGTCCGGTAGAATGACGAAGTATCAAAAAAAGATGGCCGAGTACTACAACAAGAGGGTTAAACTCAGGCGTCTGGACATAGGGGACCTCGTCCTTCGCAAAGTCACTATAGCGACTAAAGACCCCACTCAAGGGAAGCTGGGCCCTACATGGGAAGGGCCTTATCACGTCATCCATTATTCGAGGCAAGGAAGTTACCACCTGGAAACTATGGACGGACAAAAGCTCCCTCGTCCATGGAACATTGAACACTTAAAGAAATACCATGAGTAAATGTAATACACGAATGCATTCGGTATTAAAGTTAATAAAAGTATTTTTCTTCTGATGTTTTTACGCAGGCAGCATTGGTCAACCATAAGGCCAATAAAAAATTGAAGTAACAAGATTCCGCCTTGACGGATGTAAGTTACTGACGACCATATAAGTATGGTTAAAAGACTAAGTAACAAGATTCCGCCTTGACGGATGTAAGTTACTAACAACCATAATCGAACAGCTAAAGGACTAAGTAACAAGAGCTCGCCTGGACGGACCTAAGCCGCCAGACGGCACCCCCTTAAAGTCACAAGTGGCAGGGGTCAGTGGACGGAGAAAAGAGTGCAATGCGTCAAATCAAAATAGGATGCAACAAAGCACAAAATTATAAACAGATGTAAATCAGCCAAAGCATCTAGAAGAAAAGTAAGTAAACTTCATTCCAGCCCATAACCACTGGGCTACTATCATTGTTTTCAAAATAAAATTAACTGTTCTGAAATTAGACTTAAAAAAAAAAGGGCCCCAAAACAAGAAGGGCATCTACCAAATACAACAAAAATTTTTCTCTAAGTAACAGGGTCAGGCATCAGCAGAAGCGTCCACGGTGGCAGGGGCATCGGTGGCAGGACCTGGAGCATCACCATCTGGGGCAGAGGACTGAGCAGCCTCGTCCAAAGCCATCTCCTTATCTACCTCCTCCAAATCCAAACTCTCCATGTTGACCCCAGAAGGGTGCTTGACGAGGTACCTCCTGAGCAGCTCAAAGCCTTTGAAATACCAACTGAAGAGTACAGTATTGTACTCGTCAGTGGTCTGGAAAGCCTCCACCGACCTGGCGGCAACAGTTGCAAGCTTCTCCCTGGCTGAAAGAAGCTGCTCATCCTTTTCTTGGGTCAACTGGCGTTCAACCCTGAGGTCGTCATCTAACACTTTGACCTTCTGCTTCAAAGAGGTCGCCTCGTCCATGGAGGTAATCAGGTTCTTCTTCAGGTCGGAGTTCTCTTTCTCCAGGGCCTCCATTCGGGTCGTCAGAGACGCCACCTTGGCCTCTTGAGTGATATACTCAGCAGTAATGTGGAGGCTCTCTCCCAACACCTGAAAAGAGGTTGTAAGTCGTCAGTAAAAAAAAAAAAAAAAAATTGACGAACTCCGTACCTGGACGAGCTTATGAACATGGCGGGAGGCAACGTCATTTAAAGACATGTCTGAGAGAGCCTTTAGGTCCGCTGGAGTGATGACCTCATGAGCCTTGTCCAAAGCTAACCTCTCATCATCCCATATTGTTGACGAGGAAACATCAGCTTTCTTCTTCTCCTTCCCTTTACCAGCTACACGCTGCCTTTTTGAGCCGGGAGTGACGATCTCCTCTATTGATGCAGTTGGAGAGGAAGTTCTCGTCGTCTCAAGGGCTACGAGAGGAAGGGTGCTCAGGGGAGTAGGAGTAGAGCCCTGCCCGGTCACACGCACGATCTTCTTCCCTAGATTGGACAAGGGCTCGTCCTTCTTCGACCTCATCTTCGCGTACATGTCCTTGTTAAACTTGGTCGTCATCTCTGCAAGAAGAAAACATTTATCAAAAATGCCTAAGTACGCAAGGAGAATCAAACATTGACGAAGTCAGAACTTACTCTTTTTTCCTTCAATACCAAGCTGACGAAGAACAAAAGGAGAAGGGTCAGGACCGAGATTGTAAAATGCAAGAGACCGGGGGTCGACCAGCTCGTCCCAGCTCTCAATCGTCTCCGCGTACCCGATCGCAGTCTCTATGCGTTCCTTGTATCTGCTCTTCAATCCAGGCCGTCTCTTAGCTACACCAAACAAAGAAACAAAAAAGTTAGCAAAGGCCAAAGCCTCAAAATTGGCAAAATTGAAACAACGGGGAGAAATACTGACGCACCTAAGGTCGGGGTTCCCCACCGACGGAGCAACCTTGGGATATCACCCCAATCACTGCTGGATTGAGTCTCGAAGTCGTCCCCAGACACAAAGAAAAAGCGCGATTTCCAATACCTGAAGGACGAGGGCAAGCCCTTGACGATCCTAGTCTTTCTCTCCCAGGGGACTAACTCATAATACCCCCACTCTTTGGATTCTTTCAAGCGGTACAAGTAGGTGAGCTCAGCCAGCCGGATCATATCCCCATTGGAGGCCAACCATATTTGCATACAGTTGATCACGATCCTCCACGAATTAGGCATGAGCTGCCCGGGGGCAATACCGAAATGATCTAGAAGTTCCATCAGGAACGGATGGACGGGGAATCTAAGCCCGCAGGTGAAAGATGACTCATAAAAACACACTTCACCTGGGGAAAAGTGGCAGGCCCTATCTTCTTCCCTGGGTAGACGGACACGAACCCTAGAGGGGAACTGAAACCGATCCTTGAATCTATTCATGGTCTCAGCGTCAAGGCCACAAATCTCCTTAAGGGCATGAAAAGCCCTAACCACCCGTTGGCCAGAGACGGCTGTATCTCCTTCAACCGGGTCGTCACTAGAAGACAACCCAGTCTCGAGATCGCTAGATCTAACCTCAGACATTGACCCTCTCCTAGCTAAACCCTCGAACCAATTTAGAGATTGACGAAGCAAGGGCAACAAGTCGCCCAAAACCACGCTCAGACAATTACCCTCAAACACAAAATTTTCCAGAAACGGATAGGTGCCCAAAGACCCCCCCAGACGCGCGAAAAGGAAGGAGACCGACGGACAAGCTATCCTAACCTCCAAACTATCAACCATGGAAATGCAGAAATCTAAGGGGCAGAAAGATACAACTCAAACTAAATCCCCAAAAAGAAGAAAAGCAGAAACCAACAACAAAAGAAGAATAAAAGGAAACATAGAATCAAAGATTATGCAAAAACAAAAAGAGGAAGGAAGTGAAAAGAAAGAGACACATACCTCCAATGGCGGAACGGCAAAAGCACGGCGCAAGGCGAGTCGGAGAAGAAAGACAGTCTCAAAAGAATGCTCGGAATATCACTGAAAAACTTTCTGTCTTCGCTCTTCGAAAGGTGAAAGAAAAAATTGAAAAAGAGTAGTTTTAAACTTAGACCAAAAAGCTATCAGAAAACCAGCGGGAAACCCAAGGGTCACACCATTAACTCCACGGATCATCACGCGCCACGTGGCCATGATTTCCTGTAGCGCCGCCACTAAGCATTAAATGCGGAACAGAACCCCAAGAGTCACAAGAGAAGCTTTTCATCTTCTGTGATCGTCATGACACGTCACTGACGACCCCAGAACCTGGGGGGCAATTGATGGGAATGACGATGCTGCATCCCTAGACGAAGATAACATTTAGTGACGGAGGAAGCATCTATGACGAAGTCATCAAGAACAACGAGGAAAACCATCGTCACTGACGAAGACAGAGAGTCACTCAATGCAGTCAATCAATGACTTGAGCGGTTACGAAATCAGCCCAGCAGACCGTTGGGAACCTCTTAAAAGTCTCATTATTGGACCAGGGGCGTTACTTGAGAAAGCATTTATCACCCCAACGGCTAGCCCCCAAGGTGGCAAATATAAAGCTCCCACACAGTCAGTAAAAAGGTACGAAATATACACACACAGAGATACATCTTGATTGACGATTATTTTTCTGACTTTGGCATCGGAGACGTTGTGGCAGGCACCACACCGGTGATCATCGTTGAGCACATTCTCTCGCGCCACGAAGGATTCCATCCGCTCACTGTTACTGGCGATCCTGTGCATCATCAAATAATATTCATGATTGAAAATGTTTGTTCTATAATTGTAATAGAAATTGGAAAAGTAAGTACAAGAACAATCACTCTATAAACAAATTGGTAGGTTATTGATTTTTTAGTCCTTTTACTAGCAACTGGCACAAATAAAAAAATTTAACAATTTTTTGAAATCCAAATGTCAAACTATATTGTTCTCTTATGGTGAAGTTCCGTTTTTAATAGTAAATTCTCTTGGATCGCGAATTCTTACAAATAAAAATTATTTACTAACAAACAAATATAATAAAATCTAAAAAGATTCACGTATCTTAAGTTCCATAGCCAAGTTAAGAATATGCAACTCCTTTATATGTTTCCTAAACTAATGCTTTAATTTTAATTGTTTATTAGAACACAACAGATATCTAATCAATAATGATGCTCATTTTTCAAGCAAAAAATAAATAAACAAAAGTAATAATGCTCATTTGTAAAGTCATTTTGCTTATGGCACAAAAAAATAAATTAAAAAATAAAACAAAAAACCTTTTAGATGGATGTCAATAGCATGATAGTACCCAAATCCAAATGTCGCAAACTTTGAATTTTGGGTCACTTATAAGTCAACAACGAAAATATGAAACACATAATTATAATATATAAGTCATTTACATTTTTTTTGGGGTGAATTATTTTTATAAGAGATTTGTTTTTCTTTTTGTTAAACAAGAGGATTTTTGTTTTTTCCCTTTTTTGGAAGGGGGCCGTAGATCACATGTATGAGTTAGGTGGGCATAGAGAGCTTGTTTTTCAGTTTTGGGGACCAAGTGTGATTTTCTTTTTCAACCAAATAATCCAAATAATATATAATATTATATACTATTAAAAAAAAGGATTTTGTTAACGGTACCATAAGGTGCCCGTGAACTACAGATTTTGTCCTTTTATTTATTTATTTATTTTTATTGTGGTTTTATGTCATTTTTTTGCAACTTTTAAGTTGTGGGGCCAATTTCATAGAGAGAAAAATAAAATAAAATAAATTGTGGGGTCAAATTTATGTCTTTTTCTTCTATTTATTCAATTTTTTTATTAAATAAAACTCACATTAGTGCAATCTTAACAAATACCATGCGGTGGTGGTTAATATTTGTCTTAAAAAAGTATTTTAAAAATATTCATAGTTTCGATGCGGTGCTCAATTTCATTATGTGCTGGTGAACCAGCACCACATGGTTCAATATTAACCATGCGGTGCTGAATTTCATACTGTCAAAACTCACAACCCACCACCAATACTAGACTTGGCTACCAAATCAAGTCAATTAGGTTTAGGTTCAAACTAATTGGACACAGGTCAAGTTAGATTTGACCCAAATATTGGTCATCAGATTAAGGTCATCCTGAACAATTTGTAAAATCTATGATCCTTACCAAGTCTTTTTTAGAGTCAAGTCAATCTAGTATTATCTGTATTTTTTCACATGCAAAAATATTAATAAAAAAACAAAAAAAAAATTCAAAATATTGTCATTTTTTTTTCTTTTCAATAAAAATAAGAGAACAAATGAAAAAAAATACTAAAAAATAAAACTTAAATGATACATAAATTCTATATTTTAAATAATCCAAGGTCCACCAAATGGAAGCCTTCAAGCCTATAAGTCATTAAGAAAGAATCTAGAGTGTTTGTAGGGAGGAAAGAACTTAGGTTGTGTTTGCTTTGGCGTAAAATATTTTTCAATAAAAAATCTTTCCAACTAAAATCATTTTCAAGGAAAAATTTAATTTTTCAAATTTTTCTTACATTTTTGAAAATGCTTAGAAAAATACTTTCCATTTTTTGGCACGACATAAATTATTTTTAAAAAAAAATCCTTTTTTTTTACATAAAATGTAAATCACCAAAATACACCCCCCCCCCCTCTCTCTAAACTTCCAAAATGATCTAAATACCCCCACCAAAACCACCAAAATACCCTCAGAAACTCCAAAAAGAGCAAAATAATCTAAAACGTCTAAAATTGCCAAAAATATGGAGATTCCACTGATATTTTGGTCATATGAGATATTCCAGGTGTAATTTGGTCATTTTGGAGTTTTGTGGGTATTTTAGTTATTTTGGAGATTTTAATTGTATGTCATTTTAGGGATTTTATAGGTATAATTACAACTTTAAGCATTTGAGGGTATTTTGGTCATTTATATGATTTGGGGATATTTTGATCGTTTACGATGTTCCAAGAATCCAAGGGCATTTTGATCATTTTAGAGGTTTCAAGGGGTATTTTGGTCATTTGAGGGTTGGGTATTTTGTAGTTTTCAATTTTTAGTGGTATTTGGTCATGTTGGGCATTTTAAGGAAACTTTGGTTATTTTGGAGGTTTTGAGGGTATTTTAGTCATTTTGGAGTTTTAGATGTATTTTGGTAATTTTGGAAAAACTATGAGTATTTTGATCATTTTAGAGGCAATTTGGGCATTTTGGGGGTATTTTGTCATTTTGGTAATTATAGTAGTTTTAGGGGATCTTTTGGTTTTCTAGAGGACTCTGTGAAGGTGCTAAAGGCAGAAGAAGAAAAGAAATCTCTCTTTTTTTTTTTTTTTTTTTTTTTTGTAAAACATTTTACAACCATCATAAATCATTACTACATTTTCCTGATCAATGGAAAACATTTTTGGTTTGTCTAGGACTTTATGTCAAGCCAAGTACCTGAAAACACTAAAAATGTTTTTGGAATATATTTTACATTGAAACAAACACGTTCTTATTATTATTATTATTTTAGGCTAATAAAGCAAAGAGGAAGAAGTGTGAGTTTGAAACATGTTTACAAAGAATTAGAAAGTTAAAATAAGAAGAAATAAATTCCATATGAAAAAAAAAAAAAAAAAAATGATTGAACTAACCTAGCTTGGCATTTCAACAAGTTGGATTCAGGTTAACCTGTATTTTAACAGGTTCAAAAAATTCCGACCCATATCCTTTTTCTTTTTCTTTTTTTTAATTCAGACAAATAATCAGTTCTAGATCTAATTTTGCCCATTTTATTTGGTACTAGCCTTAAATGGGCTGAAGCTACCATAGCAGAGCACTTTTTTTTTTTTTTTTTTTTTTGAGAAGGATCAGAGCACTTTTTTTTTTTTTTTGAGAATCATCAGAGCACTTTCTAGCATCAAAGAGAAATGGTTGTTTGTGGATTTTTTATTAGCACAAGAAAAATAATTATAGAAAACATAGGAAGTTACCGATATGACATTTTATTGCTAGTACTAAATTGATCATCTGGCAATTTTCTATATAGTCGATGTGGTACCGTATCATCCACCTAAAATGTCGGATGTTATAAAAACAAAACTCTTTGGATGAAAACTGTAGTATCCTACTAGTACTTTTTGTAATGAATGCTATTTATTATCCTATTAATACTAGTCTAGTAGGTATAATTTAATAATGAGAATAAATTAGGTAGGAGTTAGCATAAAAGGCATGTTTAATGCCAACCAATGCTGACCCGTCACATCAAATTTTTACCCGCTAAACAATAAACTTTAACACACAATTACCCCCAAATTTTCATAAATCAAAACCCAATTTCACCATGAAAATCACAGAAGTGACCGTTGGAGACAGTGACGATGATGCTTATAGTCTGAAGGTGACACCAGACAAAACCACCAGCACTAGGTGGTTGTGCCGATGATGTAGGCCATTTTTTAAATCTCAGTGACTTGGAGTTCTAGACCAAGTTTCTCTTCAATCTTACGGTGAGAGTAGAAAAAAGAAAAGAAAAGCAATAACTCAGAAAAAAATCCTACTGTTTACAAATCTCCAACAACTTCTCAGACTATCTCGCCGCACTCATTTACAAAAGCTCTTGCTGTAACTGTTCTTTTGAACAGTAAAATTGGGTTTTGATTTTCTGCAGATTTTGGGTTTAATTTTTTTTCTATTAAATTTGGTATTTGAGAGGGAGTGGTAGTGTGTGTTATCGTTTATTATTTTTATGGGTAAAAGAGATAGATTCAGACGTGATTTATGAACATTTGGGGGTAACAGTGTGTGTTAAAGTTTATTGGTTTAGCGGGTAAAAATTTGACGTGGTAGATCAGGGTTGACTAACGTAAAACACACTTTTTACGTCAATTTCTGACCCAAATTATTAATAATTAAATACTTATTCCTATAAAAATATAATAATTAGATACTTATGATTCAGAAAAAGAAAATTTGAATGCTTATTCCTCAATTGAAAATTTACATAATAGGGTGCTAATTCTAATATATAAAATAAAGGTGTACATATTTTATCAAAATAATAATCTATATATATAATAATAGGTGAAGCAGAGAGAAACTCAAGTTGCAATTCCAAATTAGAACTCTAATTTTGTGTCATGTGTTTACATCTATGTGGCCATCAGTTCATAATTATCCTTCCAATTGTTCAATTAAAATCTGAAATTGAAGTTGAATTTTGCTCCATGTGGCTAAATGTATGTGGGACCATTCTCATTAAAACCACTTCTATGTATTGGGTCAAGTGAATTACTTGATTTTGTGTGTCCCTTTTTCTTTTCTTTTTTTCTTTTTCTTTTTCTGCAGAATAACACGTTAGGTTAACCTCCCCTATCTTGAATTCTACATTTTACGTTTAAAGGCTGTGCTTTTTTTGCTTTTTTTGGCCGAATAAAACCTTCTTAAGAGTGTCAATTAAGTTTTTTAGTACAAAAAACGAGGAGCTGATTGTTTTAATTTTTGTACAGGAATTTATACTACTTAGAAAACCGAGGGGCCTAATTCGTTAAAACTTGAAAACCAAGAAAGAAGTGGCAAACAGAAAGATCAGTTCTCTTTATATAATTACATATTGCTTATAATCTGCCATGGACGAACAAAATAGAGGGCGGCCAAGTACTAAAGATTCTGTACAACAGTCTAAACTGTGAGATCAATTATGGTCTCTCAAGATTCCACCAAGGCTAAAGACATTTTTACGGCGAGCAAATACTAATTCACTCCCCACGAAGATAGCACTATTGTGACAAGGTATTTTATAGGATCATTTCTGTAATAATTGTAATGAAGTTCCACAAGATACTCTTCATGTTCAAAGGGGGTTTCGTCCATTCCATATACGTCTAGAACTACTCCAACGTTCATACATGATGAAAATTTATGTTGGTCATATTTTAGTAATTTTACACGATGCCGGACGTTACACCAAGAATTTTGATGGTTGTAGACATGTAGTTTTGCTTTGACCCATGTAAGTCCATGGATCACTTACTAGCTCAATTAATATGCTCGCCATGTGGACTCTTTTCAAGTGTGGATGGAATAGCTTCAACCATATTGCTTGATTAAGCTTTAACCATATTCCTGTGTAATGAAAGTTATTGCTATTTTCACTCCCAAAAAAAAAAAAAAGGGGAGAGAGAGAGATTTGAGGGTTACCACTTATCACCCTTTCGCCTCTGTCAAATTGTTGAAACAGCTTTTGGTAAATTTTTAATTTTTACTTTTTAAATTTGGGCATTATATATGATTTTCATTTGAGTAATTGGTAGAAGATATTGTTTCTTTTTTTGGGGTTAATTTTGTAAGACCTATTACTTTTAATGTGTTTACATTTCTTTTTCTTTTTTACTTTTACAACGACAAGTTTTTAGCTCACAATTGTTGATTTATGATTGTTGAGTACTCCTACTATCAATGCACTAAATTCTATGATAAATCAATTATTTGGATTTATCATTTTCTACTCCCATGTGTTGATAATATATGTTTAATGTATTGCTACAGCCTTTTCCAAGCAGTTTCCATACTTATTAAGGAGTTGTGACGTGGGAGATTTCAAGAAATGTAATGAAGCATCTTACTCAATACATCTATGATCAATTATTCAAATAATCAAGCCGTTTTTATTGTTATTGGATGCAATTTGCAATATCTCATCTATGATTCTTATTAGGTGGTATTTCTCATCTATTAGATCCAAATAAACTAAACTTTAAAATTTAGTTTTTGCTTTTGTTTATATTTGGTTATTTTTGTTTATAATTTTGTATCCTCCGTTTTAGTGAAGTATGTTGTAGAAAAGATATTTGTGATCCTTAGCTGATTTAAGGGTTGAGTTTGAATTCGGTAAGGATGGGGCCATCCAAAAAGAAATTGCCACATCAGTTTTTTACTTAAAGCTCAATAGATCCAACCACACATAATAATATCTTATTAAACTCACAGTTAAGTTGGATTTTCAAATGGGTATTAGAATTGATCGAGTGTAGTTGTGCCTATTCTTTAATACATGTAATATGATGAAGTGGCATGTTGGGATTGGAGAGGTAAAACTTCATTTTTACACCGCATTCTTATAAAATTTAATCTCTTAAGGCTTCAGCCCCAATGCTATTTTGACTTATCGAGGCCCCTTGGCAATTGGGAAAAATGATTTTTTTTTTTTTTTAAGAGCAACCTTAAATATATATATATATATATTTGTTTTTATTGCATATTTCTTTTATAGTCTTAACAATATGGGTTTAAATATTATTAATGGGGCATTGCCATTAAGGGATTCCTCTTAGATCAGCATCAGGTGTTGTAAAAATGTCATTTTAATACATCAAAAACCTACTTTATCCTCTTTATGTATTATCAAAAACAAAAAGACACATAATTTGGCTCTTTCTGATGATAGTTAAGAGTTTATTCTCTAATGAAAATTTGAAATTAATGTGTATATTTGATAAAAAATTTATATATTTAATTGTGATTATTCATAAATGTAACTGTGCATTGTAGTAAGAAACTTAACGTAACCAATATCATGAAAATTAAAAGGAAAAATAATTTTAGTACCTTCAAATATCTTGATTGAACTAATGCTCAATATGTTTAATAACTCAAGCTAACATCAATAGTAATAATAAAGGTGTATATAATCCCAATGAACTTTTGGTTCTATCAGGAATACAAATCCACTCTCTTCGAGTCTCTCAATGTGACTTTCACACTGAGTGAGGTAAGAATTTGTATTTTCCGATTGGCGTAGACGTGGTTTCCTCCTTTCCTTAGGAATAATGTTAGGCCCACTACGAAACTCACAATTTTATTAGAACTCGCTCACGTCAAAAAGGGATAAGAATGATAATAATAAAAAAATTGACTAGACAATAGCCTCGTCATAAGTGTGGACTGTTTCGGCATTGTAAAGTAACATATTTTCGGGGTGTGAAAAAACAAAACAATAGGCTTTTTCGTGTTAACATTAACATTTAACTAGGAAAAGAGACTTTTCCTCAAAAAAATTAGGAAGTCTCTTTTCCTCATTTAAAAAAATAATTAAAAAAAGGGTTGTATGGACCCATCTGTCTCTATCTGGTATCTGCAAAACCATCAGCTTAAAATAAAATACACCAATTTAGCATCAACACGTATATTGATAGAGTAGAATACTCTATAAAAAAGTTATAAATAGAGAGAGATAACTCAGAAAGACTAAGAAAAAAAAAAAAGATTGGAAAGAAAGATATATATTTTGAGAGAGAGTGAGAGATGGAGGGAAAAGAGAGCAGTACTAGTCATCCATTGTTGAGTGGGAAGAGGAAACAGGGTTGTACTTACAGCCATGGTTTCTCTTCAGGTCAGATACAAACATTGGCTGCCATGTGTGAGGCTTGTATCCCTCCTCTTTCGATGCCATGTGATAGCATCGACAAGGACAAGGAGAACCCAGTTGACCAGAAGCCTCTTCAATCCTTTTACAGAGCTTCTGGGTCTCAACCTCCACTCCCTGATGAGGCAAGTTTGTCTTATTCTCTATATTATCCTATCTTTGTTTTCGTTCAATAGTACATTATCATATTTAAACAAGAAATGTCACAGCAGGAAAATTGTGATTAGTACAACATTATTTTTTACGTGCCACCACAACCATATCACTTTAACTGTACATGAATGTCACAACATACTGTAACAATCTTACATGCACAACGAATTTTTGTAACAATTGAGATCGAAATTGTGACATGTCATACGACTTCACTGACATCACTTTTATTTTTATTATACACTGATGACAACAAGTAGTGCTAAAATTTGTTGTGGCCATATGATTTTATGAGTGAAGGAAGTGCTATATCTGAGATTTTTAGTCTTTGACAATATTGGTCTTCAAGTAATGAACATGTATAATATGTTTTCTCTCTATGAATTTAAAAACAGGTGGCCGAGGTGATTGCGAAGAGGTGTCTACCACGGGCTGTGGTTTTATTGAGAATAGTTCTGAATATACTCTCGTTCAGATTAGGGACACTATTGCTTTGTGGATTTAGTTGCCTTGATTGGAGATGGCCATTTATTCTTAAGTTCTCTGATATGTCTCTGGAGAAGAGAGAAGAGATTCTCAAGAGTTGGACAAGGAAAAGGGGTCTGCTACCCTTTAGATTGGCGTTTGTTGTGATTAAAATCTTCTGCTTGTATACCTTCTTTTCAATGGTAATTCTTTTCACTCACTATGCCATGATCTCACCCTTACTCTATTTCTCTGTATTTATGTCCAATTCTTTTTTTCTGGATCTTTAAACATTTAAAAAGAAAAATAGAGCAAGAAAGTTTTGAAAAGTATTGTTTTAGTGGCTTCTTGTTGTTGTTGTTGGGCTTTTAAAACAACACATAGGGGGAAAAAAGAAGAAAAAAAATATATATGAAAACGCATAATAATAAATCTTTGAGTTTTGAAGGATATGTCATATATCATGTTTTGAACAATACTTTCTACAAAAGGGTTTTTTGCAAACGTGTTGGCAAGTGTTTGATGTTGTTTTCTGTATCACTGTGACAAGACAACTGTGTTTATTCATTTTTGTGAACATGTCGGTGTCATGTTATTACTGGTCATGGTTTTGAGGATAATGGAGGAAGCCGAGGACAGAATTAACTTCCTGGGTGTGGCCTACCTACCTTATTACTGATGTATGGTTGGGCGTTGCGATTTGCAATTTCTGCATTATTGCCTCAAACCTACTTTGATAAAGAAAGCAAACATTTCTTAACCACCAAATTTACTTGTGTCATAGTCATATAACTGTTTTGAAATGAGATATTGGAAAACTTGTCAACTTTGATCTCTATTTTGACTTATAAAAAAGGTTTGAATGCCTTTTCGTTTTTCTTTTTTAATTTCTCTCTTTTCAATTTCTTTTTATTTTTAAAAAATCAGCTTAGCGAAGACTTCAATCTGAACTCTAATTTTTATTAAGAACCATCTTATGAGTCTTTTATTTTTGGGAATGTTATATGCGTTTCCTAAATGACCTCTAAAAAATAAACAGGAGACAAAAATATGATATTTTCAAAGAAACTAAGCATGATCTAGCAAGTTTCCCCCCTTATCTAAGGGCTGAGAGGAGATTCATATGTTCTTTTATTTATGTCAGATTTTAAATATTTCATTCTAAGACATTGGATAATTTTAGGTATATCTTGAATTCTTGATCAAGCAATGGAAAGTTATTAATTTTTACTTATGTGCTTGGGTTTTTATGGTTCAATAGATTCAATCCTATTGTAGACTGATACGCTTGTAGCACAAGCAAACTAACATGAGGGTTGGTCTAGTGTTCTCTATTATATAAGCCCTTTATTGGGTTCATTGTGATAAACAAATATACATAAAAGATGTAGCCATCAAGAGCTTTTCACCATGGATGTAGGCTGTTAAAACTTTTGCTTCCACTTTTCTCTTTTCTCTCTCTACAAGTTATTGAGTTTTTTCCCCCATTTTTCTACTTACTGTAGGCTGATGAAAATTCAGAAAATGCATCATGGGAAGCAGTTGGATACCATATTGACAATAGGGAAAAGTTGACCAAACACCAAAAGGAGAGGCCTCTTCAGAAGGGAGTCATAGAAACTATGTATGAAAAAGACTCTACATTTGTTCAGTCTCTCACACAAAAAGGCCTTGAAGTCATTGAAGATACAGAGCACAATGTGTGCAAGATCAAATGTGATGTCATTGTTGTTGGTTCTGGTTGTGGTGGAGGGGTTGCAGCTGCGGTTCTTGCAAGCTCTGGCCAAAAAGTAGTCATCCTTGAGAAAGGGAATTATTTTGTACCTGAAGATTTTTCTTCCCTAGAAGGTCCTGCCATGAATGAGCTATATGAGTCAGGTGGAATTTTATCAACTATTGATGGTAAACATTTGATCTTTGCCGGCTCCACAGTGGGTGGGGGCTCTGCTGTAAACTGGTCTGCATGTATTAAAACACCAGATTCAGTTCTTCGAGAATGGTCTATGGATCATAAGATCCCACTTTATGCTAGCTCTAACTATCGATTTGCCATGGATGCCGTTTGTAAGAGGATTGGTGTCACAGATAAGTGTGTGGAAGAAGGCTTTCAGAATCAAGTAATCAAAAAAGGGTGTGAGAATCTTGGTTTGAAAGTTGAGGCAGTCTCAAGGAACTCTTCAGCAGATCATTACTGTGGTTCTTGTAATTATGGTTGTAGAACAGGAGACAAGAAAGGCACTGATTCAACTTGGCTGGTAGATGCTGTGGACTGTGGTGCAGTAATCTTGACAGGATGCAAAGCTGAGAGATTCATATTGGAGAATGGAAGGACGAGAAAGAAATGCTTGGGGGTGATTGCAACTTCTTTGAGTAAGAATGTCACAAAGAAGCTGCAAATTGAGGCTAAAGTAACAATTTCTGCATGTGGGTCTATAATGACGCCCCCTCTAATGATCTCTAGTGGCTTGAAAAATCCAAATATTGGCAAGAACCTCCACATCCATCCTGTTCAAATGGTATGGGGATACTTTCCAGAACATATATCGGACCTCAGAGGCAAAATGTATGAGGGAGGGATCATTACTTCGCTCCATAAGGTGGTTTCGGAGGATTCCAATGTCAAGGCCATTATAGAATGTCCTGCATTAGGACCTGCCTCATATAGCGTATTACTTCCATGGGTTTCAGGGCTTGACATGAAGGAGAGGATGGCAAAGTATGCTAGAACTGCTATCCTTTTTGCATTGGTCAGAGATCAGGGTTCAGGAGAGGTGAAGACAGAGGGTGTCATTAATTATCGATTAAGTCAGATTGATAAAGAAAATCTTCAAGTTGGGATGAGGCAGGCTTTGCGAATTTTGGTTGCCGCTGGAGCTGTTGAAGTGGGCACATTTAGGAGTGATGGCCAGAAAATTAAATGTAAAGGAATTAAGGAGAAGGAGTTAGAGGAGTTTTTGGATACGGTAACAACAGTTGGAGGGCCAGGGTCTAGGGGAGAACACTGGACCATGTATTGTTCTGCACATCAAATGGGAACTTGTAGAATGGGTGCCACAAAGGAAGAAGGTGCAGTTAATGAGAGTGGTGAAAGTTGGGAAGCAAAAGGTTTATTTGTATGTGATGCAAGTGTTCTACCTACTGCAATTGGGATCAATCCCATGATTACAATCGAGTCCACTGCTTATTGTATTTCAAAGAGGATTGCTGAGTCCTTGAAAAGTGAAAAGATTGTGGAGGATAACTAACGTTTCTCATCCTATATTTTGATTAGTCTTAGAATGATTTTAAATAAATTTGTGTAATGAGAAAACTAAAGGATTAGTTTTTAGTTATAAATAAAAATATTGTTTGCATTAGTTTCAATTTTTGTGTCTCTAAACTTTAAAATATTATTTTTGTTGTTTGCATGACTTATGTAAATGTTATGTTTCTAGCATTAAATGTTATATGGTTAGAAATTGAAAGGAGTGGAAGAAATTAATGTCATGCCTCCAGAATTGGTTGTTCAAGTAATCTATAAAGAATAGCTCACTTGCAAATTAATTGATGTAGAACTCATGTGAGAGCAGTTGACCCCTAAGTTTTAGAGTAAAATGTAACAGTTGGGAGTTATGACCAAACTTACCGAGGTATCCCCAGCGGCTTCATCTTAATCCAAATTTAGGGGCCAAACCACAAGAAGTAAAACGTGGGTTATGTATCGTTTCCCAATGTTTTTTTTTTTTTTTTTTTTCTTAACAATATAGAAATTCTACTCTAACCTAATCTAAATATATATGTGTGTGAAGCTCCCTCTTAGAAACTTGAACCCCGGTCCTTGCCTCCCACACCTCACAAGCACTTATACTTGTGGAATGACCATCGCACCAAGAGTGTTCTTTAAATCAGCAAAACTATAAATTGTATGCAAATATGCAATTATAGAGCAAGAAGTCCCCTCAACTTTTTTGAATGAAATATATTCCTCTAATAATAACAGATGATTCTTTGTACATGAAGAGCAATTACAAGGTGATGGGTTGGATCCAATCATAAACTAGCATATCCAGAAAGGTTACAGTACACCTAAATTTCTTAGCTTTAGACATAAAATGGGGTCAAAGCCCAGGGGGGCAGTTTACCCTGCTTCGGGGAGCTGGTGGCTTGGAAGCAACAAACATAACTGCTACAGATGGCATATTGGCATCACAACAATTCCTATTATGTTATGGCACGCTGATTTTTTACAATCATATATATATATTAAAGATTGAGCCAGTACCAGATCTCTTAGATTCCCAGTAAATAAATAAACAAATAATTGAACCAGGGCAGAACATGAGGGAGATTATGAAATCAAAAACTAAGAGATTCAGAAACCAAAACTAAGAGCTTCAAACTAGAAAGAGGACCAGATAATAAATACATAGAAGAGAGGTCAACGCAGAAAATTCTCTCATAATTTGAGGGAACCATCTTATTGGGAAAGCTTTATCAACTGTTACAGATTCGATCAGAATCTCACATCATTTCCCATTTTACTGACTATGTCTATATGTATTCCCGCAACAAGACAATCAGATGGTATCAGTTTCACCACAAAAAGAATAATGCTGAAACAGAAAGTTATATAGAGAACCAGGGGGATCCCTCACTTGTATGCCTTAACTGCTTTCTCAGCAGCATCATCAAGGTCATCTGCTGTAATCAACGCCAACCCACTTTCCTGCAGACCAATTAGTAATGGATGTAAATAACCAAATACATTTATTCCCAATTTTATCAAAGGTGATTCTCAAGACATGAATTTCTGTCCAAGTTTGATTTCATATCAGGCTTCACGTTTACCTTCAGTGTTCTCTTCCCCTGGTCAACATTTGTGCCTTCAAGACAAACCACCACTGGTACTTTCAGCGTAACCTTCAAAAAAAGACCCAACAGAAGTTAACTCTTCAGCAAATGGCTTGGAGGCAATAAAGTCATTAAATTAAACTAAAGGTGAAAGAAAAGTAATAATTTAAAATGTTATGATGGTTCAATTATCACAAAGACTCTTTGCCATCATTCCTTTTTCCATTTAATTTTTCATTAAAGGTGTCAAAAACGTTCATCTCTCTGAAATTAATTCCCATGAAATACTTTTAGTAAATGTTTTACAAAATTTATTCAGAATTTATTTTCTAGCCTCTTTTGTACGCACTTTGTTTGATTGGTCTTGAACTTGGTGACTCACATCTAGTGATTCAATTCCAATGTTCATGGACTCTTTTGTCTTGTACATAATTTCTAGTCATTTTGTTTTTCTTTTGGCTAATTCATGCCTTTTTTGCACAAAATAGTTTTCTATTTTTTTCAATAAATTATTCTTACCTATCAAAAAAACATGATATATCATCAAAATATAAGAGGAAGAAAATGTAAGCATTAAAAACACAAAATGAAACAGCTTTATGGCCCAGAGGACATAGTACTAATGAGAAGGTTAACCATGTCCAAGAAAGTAGAAACCGTTGAGAATGAACCTGAGAAAATCGAACACAACCTAACCTGTTTTGCAGCATTGACAATTCCACTTGCTATTACATTACATTTCATTATTCCTCCAAAAATGTTCACTAAAATTGCTTTCACCTTATCATCAGAAGTCAATATTTTAAATGCCTCAACCACCTGCACCACAAAAATTAAGAATTTTAAAAATATAAATATAAATATAAAAGAAAGAGAGATACTAAAAAGCTGTTTTCCCACAGAAAATAACAAGACATATTCATGGTAATTTAGATATGTCCAAGGACAGACTCAGAAAATGTCCATTAAACAATACAAACAATAAAATACATTGATAGATTATCAGTTTCTTCCTTTTTTTTCCATAAAGAAAATGCCAATAAACAAAACATCATAATACAACACAAACAGCATATTGAGCAGTATTTATCATGCTGTTAAAGAGCAAAGTATGTAGTGCTTCTGATTACGTAAATAAAAGACTTGAGTAGCACAATGTGCACAAAGGGTTAATGACAAATAAGCTGAAGGAAATTTATAAGAAAAAAACCTAGATTTTAATGCGGTACCTGGCCTTCAGAAGCATTCCCACCTACGTCTAGAAAATTGGCAGGAGTTCCCGATGCAATTTAATAATGTCCATTGTGGCCATTGCCAATCCTGCACCATTCACCATGCAACCAATCTCTCCATCTAAGCCAATGTAATTTAAATCTGCTTTAGCAGCAGCTACCTGTAGAATATAAAAGCACAACAAAAGATCCATTAATGAAATAATTACATCATGAGCTTAGTCTAACTTTATGCGCCTGGAAGCTTGTGTCTTTGCTGTGAGAGAGGTGTCTATTTTTACATGCATAAGATACAAAATCCAGCTTCCTCTGGTTAAAATTTCACAATTGCAGAGACAACTATCTTACCTTAAAAACAAATGAACAATCATTTCAAATATATAAATATTAAAAAAAACACACACACACACACCTCCTGAGGATCCTCCTGTGATGGATCATGGAGAGCAAATATCTCTTTCTGACAAAAGGCAGCATTGTCATCAAAGTTCAACTTAGCATCAGCAGCTACCAACTGCTTATCAGCAGTCTCCGCAATGGGATTGATCTATCCAAAAACAACCATCAATTTTCAACTAAAATATCCAACAGAAAAAATAAATTATAAAAACATGCCATCATGGAAATATTGATAGCACTTCCAAAATGTAAAAGGTTATGCTCACTTCCAATAGTGTGCAGTCACACTTGCAAAATAGTTCGTATAATTTCTTCACTTGTTCAATTGAATCTTTTCTATCAGCCACCGTGGGAGCCAAGCCATCAACAACCTTTGCAGCATCTTCATCTGTAATTCCAGTAAAAACATCAATGGGAACCTATCAAAACAAACATTGCATCAGCTGCATTTCAATACAGATGGAGAGTCTGTCAATAATAATCATAAGCCATCAAAAATAAAACAGAAGGATGACCACCTTTACAATCATATCAGGGAAATTTTCTGCAAGGTCTTCAATGCTGGTTCCCCCCTTTCTACAGGCAATTATAAGCTGGGAAAATATATATATATATATATATATATATAAATATATTTAAAAGCATATTGCATTTAGGACCATCATGCCTAATGAGAAATAAGGGCAAAAAGTCCTACATAATGATGGACAGAAATAAAACTAATCATTCACATGATCGCATCAAATAATAAGTTAGACACTAAGTTTGAAACCATACCGGACCAGCAGTGTTACGATCCAGAGTAATAGCAAAGTACGTCTCATTGACGAGTGACAACTTTTCACACAAGTATACCTGTATAGGAAAAAAGAAATAAACTGATTCTCAAACAAATAAGCACTAGATAGTCCTGTATGCTTATACAGCATATTGACATTTGCAATGCTGAGAACCAAGACAAGGAAAAAGATATACGAAAACAAACGAATAAAGAAAAAAAAAAAGATCTAAACCCAAGACATACTCTTTAAGTTCGATCCTTCTTTTTACTTATCGAAAAAAAGTTGGATCCTACTTTTTATTCTCAACACAGAAGGGAGAAGCAACAACAAATTATTCATAATTTCATATTAATCCAGATATTGTAATTAATTATAATTTTTCTTGTGAACAATTAACAAATGGGAATATAAGACAAACACCCATCACTTTTACAGCCTGCTATGTGCCTATGTTTCACATCAATACTGAGTAAATAATAATTACAAAAATGCTTATTGGAGTCGAATACAATTCAATGGGCTTTCAGAAACACTAGATTATTTAAATATTCGATTAGGTTATCTTTAATATGTAAGGCAGATTAAACATTAAAAAAACAAAACAAAAAAAAGTCTTTTTTTAATGTAGTACAAGAAAAGGCCGCAAGGCCAAATTTTGGTAGGAATTCCACAGGTTAGACCGTTTATACAACTCCTTTAGACATGTTTAATATCACCCTCATACAAGTTTAAGATGCTTACACACTGAAACCAGAATTTAATATAAAAGTTTATGACAAACATCATTGTTTAAGCGTCATGGTTCCTCCACAAAGTGGAGTTCCAACTTTTGTCAGTTCAAAGAAAACTATGGCAGCTCCTACATATATTTCACCCTTATACAAGTTTGAGATGCTTAGACACTGAAACCAGAATTTAATACAAAAGTTCAAGATAAAAATCATTGTTAAGGCATCATGGTTCCTCCATACAGTGGAGTTCAACCTACGGAAGTTCTTAGAAAACTATGGCAGTTCCTATGTATAAATTTTCTCCATTCTAATCCACAACAGAAAATGAATACTCAATAACACTTCTGGACAAGCATTAAGACATTTTATGTTGACATAGCATGGGAGAAAAACATTGAAGCTGACACTCATGGATCACTTTTCTAATTGATTAAGGTTGCGTTTGACATTGGCTGAAAAAGGCAGCTTTTTTTACTATTTAGCTTATTTTTGCTACTATTCAGTTTATTTACTATTCATGGATCCCATTATACTATTTCAGCTAGCTTTTAGCTTTATCTACAATACTTTTAACAAAAAGTTTTCAGTTTAAGCTAAATATGTTGTTCCCAAACGAACTCTAAGTATGCCTATAAAAACTTTCAACGGTTTCATGAGTAAACACTTTCTTTGTCAAACAAAATGTTATTTAAATCCAGTCTCTTTTCATAAGCAAACTAACTTAATCCAATAAATGAGAAAAATCAAATATATAGGGGGTGTATTGAAGCTTTTCCTGCAATTACAATACAATAATGTCTAAGAAATTTGAAAGAAAAAATAAAATCAAGGAGTAGACACTGTCTAAAGCAGTCATCCAATCATACAATAATCTGAAAAATGTTGAGGATGTTCTATGCCTTCGAAAATTTTTGATGATTCAAATACAATATAAACACAAACACATTGGCAACAGAAGAACAGAACAACAAGCATGCACACAAAAGAAAATGGCAACACCATTGAGTCCAAGGAGATCAATCTTGCAACTGCATACTGATTTGTTTATTCAATGAGCTTGACCATGTGTCAACTTATAAGTTCCAGATGACTAATAAAAAAATGCCTAACCTTGCTGACAACTTTGCCTTGGGGACCAGTTTGTTTGGTAACAAGAATCTGCCCAAGCATTTTCCCTGCATGGAATAAAATTACAAAATAAAGGGAATTCCATGAAAAAGGCATAAGATTTATTACAACATAAATTTCTTAAACATATAGAACAAACATTTGTTCTTTTATAGATCAATACCACTTGCTCCAGTAGTACCCAGTTAATCCTATAAGAGCAAACTGCTAATGACACCACAACTCCCATGCAACAAAACAATGTAAGCATAAGTGATCCACTGTCTCCCCGTTACGTCGACATAAACAACACCATCCTACCAACATGTAACCTCTCTTAATGAGATTGTCACAGACTCACAGGTAGGTATCTTTCCTCATGCTGTTGGCCATACAAAGAAGGAGACCCTCCTAGGGCCTTAACACTCCAAATACTCTTCCAACGAAAAAGCACTGCACAATTACTTTATTATGCATTGTAGTAAGGACAAACATTAAAGACGCCACTCCCGTTCAACTTGCAGCTCAATCTATCACAATCCTCTCTCTAAAACAAGTAATACATAGGACCATAAACTAGGAGGTTTCCAACACAACCAGGGGATGATTGTACCCACATGAAAGGATGCAATCACACATCCTTTAGACAGAGAAGGATACCTGCACAATAATAATAAAAAACTCCCTCCCCTTTCTACATGGCAAATAAAATGGGCGAGCAATTTGGCTTTATCATATCTAATAGCCTCAACGAGAGTTCATTCAATGTGAAAGTTTATCCTTAAATAGCTTATGATATTTACATGTAGTAGGAATAAAGCATATGCAATGGGGCTAATTTTCCTACTAGGGATTTGATTATTTGATCTCAAGGGCATAGTATTTGTCCAAAGAAAAAAAAAGGTCAAGAACATGACAACAACCAAGTCTTAGTCCCAAAAAGGTCATAATCATAGTAAACACATAGTATCAATATTTGAAAGATGAAACCAAACCATTCCAATCAATATAACTTCAGTGTGGATTTTTCATTAATATGATTTCGTTAGGTAGGGTTTGGTGAATGTATTACAGAAATAGACCTCATCTAGTTAGAACAACGGAGGAGAGTATGGAAAAGGATCGAATTCGTGGAGAGTTAGAAAAAACAACCTTGTTGGAAGAAATCTGCTGGAGGCAGAAATCTAGGGCTTTTTTTCTTAAAGAGGGAGACAGAAACACAAAATTTTTTCATTGTATTGCAAATTCTCATAGAAGATGCAATACCATCGATAGGCTTATGGTGGATGAAGAGTTATCCACGGATCAGGGGATCATTGAGGGGTGCATTTCTCATTTTTATAGGCAGTTATACTCGGAGAACGAGGTCCACAAACCTCTTTTGGATGAGGTTGTACGTAAACTTCATTTAGTTAATTGGTTGAAGGTATGTAGGCCAATGAAGAATGGAGGGCTAGGCATTCGGTGCTTGAGAAGGTTTAATTCTGCCTTATTAGCCAAATGATTGTGGCGTTAAGGTGTGGAGAATGATGCCCTTTGGAGAAGGGTCTTATGGGCGAAGTATGGGAATGAGTGGGGTGGTTAGTGTACAAAATCCGTGTCTGGGGCATATGGTGTTTGTATGTGGAAGTCCATTAGAAGAGGCTGGCTGAATTTTTCTAAGTTCCTTCGGTATGATGTGGGTGATGGTACTCGTGTGAAATTTTGGGTTGATGTGTGGTGTAGGGATCATCATCTTAAGGAGGCGTTTCCAGATTTATATAATATTAGTAGGACAAGGGATGCTTTGGTCTCTGAGGTTATGTGCTATGCAAATGGGAGAATTTTTTGGGACTTACAATTTCGCCTCTTAGTGAATGATCAAGAGTCACAATCTTTGGATTCGTGTATGGTTTTGATCTATTCCACTAAGGAGCGAGGTGTTGGTTTTGATAAACTTCGTTGAAAGCCAGCTAGCAGTCGGGGTTTTGTGGTGAGTGGGTATTATCACTCCCTATCCCCCTCTACTGCCACTTCTTTCCCGTGGAAAATGATGTGGCAATCAAAAGTTCCCCCTGGGTAGCTTTTTTCTCTTGGACTGCTGCTTTAGGCAAGATTCTAACTATTGATAACCTTCAGAAGAGGCATTTTGTTGTTCTTGAGTGGTGTTTTATGTGCAAAAGGTGTGGGGAATCTGTTGATCATCTCCTCCTTCATTGTCCTTTAGCTTTTGAGATGTGGAGTATGGTCTTTTGCTTGTTTGGTATTTGTTGGGTGATGCCGCAAAGGGTAATGGATTTGTTGGAATGTTGGTCATGCAACTTCAAGCGTCATCGTAATATAGTTATATGGAGGATGATGCTATACTGTTTGATGTGGTGTATCTGGTGGGAACGGAATGCTAGAAGTTTTGAGGGTCGCGAACGGTCCATTCTTGAGTTTAAGCCTTTTTTCCTTTTTATTCTTCTTGAATGGTGTTTAGTTTTACCTTCTTTTTCTTGTTTTTCTCTTCCTGTTTTGTTTGATCATTGTAATTTAGTTTCTTGATGTTTTTGCCTGTCTAGTACATTTCCTATGTACGGGGCTGTGTTCTTCTTTAATATATATTTTCCGTTACTTATAAAAAAAAAAAAGATAAAGCCAAAGCAATGACATGCAACAGAACTGGAAGCTTACTAATAACGTACTAAATACCCACTAGAGGGACAATAAAATGAGATCCCAGACAAATGAAATAAACAAAAGCAAGAACAATAGATCACAATAAGCTAAATAATATTTAGTACCAGCTATGTCTTCAACCTGATCAGCCTTAACAATATGAACTCCACCCTTAAGACCACTTTTAAAGGTTCCCAAGCCTCTTCCACCAGCCAAAATTTGGCTTTTGACCACCAACTGTATCAAAGAATCAAAGTTAGCATCCTCCTTTCTTCACTTAAGAGTAATTGCTTAGAAGATATAGAATATGAAAGCAAACAATATCTTAAACTTCCATCAGAACCCAATCAAACAAAAAACATATTTAGGCCGCCTAATACAATTTTTTTTTTTTTTAAATACAACTCCATTGCATAAGTTGCTTTTCTCTTCTAAAACATAGGAGGGAAATAAAAAGGTTATATCTTCCACTCATTTCCTCAGTTCTGTCAGACACCAAAAACATGTTATTCTCTTGTTGAAAGTATAATAGAGAAAGACCCCAATGCCTGAATTACAAACAATTACCTCGCTTTCATTGGGAAATACACCCTGAATCGCCTTTCTGACTTCATCAAGAGAAGAAACCGCAACACCTTTACATTGACCCCATATTTGCCCATCAACTCAGCCCCCTGATTTCAACAAATGCACCCAATTAATTTTTTTTTTTTTTTAAAACCCATTTAACCGCCACATCCAATCAAAATTTCCAAACAAATTTACAATCTCACAAATTCACATGCTTGAATTAGCACAAAGATCACATATTTCCCATAAAAAAACACATACTTTCCCCACACACACACATGGAAACAGAGAGACACACGTATGAACTTCCGATTTTTTTCTCTACCATTCACAATTTGCCACATCACAATTGTGGCAAAGTTGTGATAAAAAAAATTTATGGTCTAGAATTTTTAAAGGAATAATTTTAGTAAAACACACTCTGTCACCGTTATTAGCATATTGTGATTGGGCATCTATTATTATTCTATTATGGATTTTTTTTTTCACAACTCTGCAATCTAGCACATATAATAACCATTGTGTGTGAGAGTAGAATTATTTGCATGAAAGTAAAGCATAAGTTATCAGAGCTATCATCAGGAACGAACGGCATAGTTGAAACTATCTTAAAAAAAAGTCATAAGTGTGAACTGTTTCGGCATTGTAAAGTAACATATTTTCCAGGTGTGAAAAAACAAAACAATAGGCTTTTTTGTGTTAACATTAACATTTAATTAGGAAAAGTCTCTTTTCCTCATTTAAAACAAGGGAAATTATTATATATTTTCGGAGTATCATAAATACTCTATCCTCTCACATGAATGATGGGTTTCACTAATTAAATTCATGGTGAGACCCATAATTTACGTGAGAGAAGGAAATACACATTTACGATACTCCAGAAGTACTTAATAATTTTCCTTAAAACAAAAAGTTTTAAAAACTTGAGAGAGAGGAGAAACCAAAAAAATAATTAAAACATAACGGTTGTATGGACCCATGGCCATCTGTCTCTATCTATCTGGTATCTGCAAAACCATCAGCTTAAAAAAAATACACCAATTTAGCATCAACACGTATATTGATAGAGTAGAATACTCTATAAAAAAGTTATAAAAAGAGAGAGATAACTCAGAAGACTAAGAAAAAAAAGATTGGAAAGAAAGATATATATTTTGAGAGAGAGAGAGAGATGGAGGGAAAAGAGAGCAGTACTAGTCATCCACTTTTGAGTGGGAAGAGGAAACAGGGTTGTACGTACAGCCATGGTTTCTCTGCAGGTCAGATCCAAACATTGGCTGCCATGTGTGAGGCTTGCATCCCTCCTCTTTCAATGCCATGTGATAGCATCGACAAGGACAAGGAGAACCCAGTTGACCAGAAGTCTCTTCAATCCTTTTACAGAGCTTCTGGGTCTCAACCTCCACTCCCTGATGAGGCAAGTTTGTCTTATTCTCTATATTATCCTGTCTTTGTTTTCATATTCAATAATACATCTTTTTCTTTCTATCTATCTTTTCTTCAAAACTAATACTTCTATTCCAAGGGTGGAGCTTGCCAGTGCCACTGGACATTCCAAACCACCTCACATCAACAAAAAAACTGGGTTTGATTTGAATTCAAATCCTTCTCTCTCTCGTATTCTTTTTTATTTTTTTATATTCCATATTTAAACAATAAATTTCACGGCAGAAAAATTGTGATCAGTACAACATTATTTTTACGTGCCACCACAACCATATCACTTTAATTGTATATGAATCACAACATACTGTAACAATCTTACATGCACAACAAATTTTTGTAACAATTGAGATCGAAATTGTGACATGTGATACAACTTCACTGACCTCACTTTTATTATACACAGATTACAAGTAGTGCTAAAATTTGTTGTGGCCTCATGATTTTATGAGTGAAGTGTTATATCTGAGATTTTTAGTCTTTGACAATATTGGTCTTCAAGTAATGAACATGTATAATATGTTTTCACTCTATGAATGGAAAAACAGGTGGCAGAGTTGATTGTGAAGAGGTGTCTACCATGGGCTGTGGTTTTATTGAGAATATTTCTGAAGATACTCTCGTTCAGATTAGGGACACTATTGCTTTGTGGATATAGTTGCCTTGATTGGAGATGGCCATTTATTCTTAAGTTCTCTGATATGTCTCTGGAGAAGAGAGAAGAGAATTTCAAGAGTTGGACAAGGAAAAGGCTTCTGCTACCCTGTAGATTGGTGTTTGTCATGATTAAAATCTTCTGCTTGTATACCTTCTTTTCAAGGGTAATTCTTTTCACTCACTATGCCATGATCTCACCCTTACTCTATTTCTCTGTATTTATGTCCAATTCTTTTTTTCTGGATGTTATAAACATTTAAAAAGAAAAATAGAGCAAGAAAGTTTTGAAAATTATTGTTTTAGTGGCTTCTTTTTCTTGTTGTTGGGCTTTTAAAACAACACATAGGGGGAAAAAAAGAAGAAAAAAAATCTGAAAACGCATAATTAATCTTTGAGTTTTAAAGGATATGTCAAATATCATGTTTTGAACATTAATTTCTACAAAAGGTTTTTTGCAAACGTGTTGGCAAGTGTTTGATGTTGTTCAGCACCCGTTAAGGTTGAATTTTTTATTAATAAAATATAGTTGCTTTTTGAGAGTAGAAAAAAGCACAGTAACGTGACACTAAAGAGTCAGCAAAGAAAAAAAAAAGGGCATTTTACAACAGAACCAAAATACTCTTTTAAGTTCTTTCATCTTCCTTTCCTCAGCTGGTACTTTTCTCAGCCGGTACTTTTTGAGTTTTTTTCTTTTTTTTTTCAGATCTACAAAAACCACCATCCAAATACCCAAATTTCAAACCCAAGCCAAATTGTCAAGCTTTTCACGTTCCAAATTGAACCCATTCACCAAAGCAACCCAGATACAACCAAAAACAAAGGAAGGAAAAGTAGAACCAAAGGCAGAAAGAGTGAGAGACCAAGAGAGAAGGAGGAGTGAGAAGGGAAGAAGAGAGAGAAGGGTATTTTTGTAACAAATTTAACTTTTCAAAAATGTTTCTTTTTCTTCAATAAATGTGAATCCACCTGTAATTTACTTATTATTTAATTCTTTCTTACAGCACCCGGACCCATTACTGTGACAAGACAACTGTGTTTATTCATTTTTGTGAACATGTCTCATTACTGTTGTCATGTTATTATTGGTCGTGGTTATGAGGATAATGGAGTAAGCAGAAGACAGAATTAACTTCCTGGGTGTGGCATACCTACCTTATTACTGATGTATGGTTGGGCGTTGCAATTTGCAGTTTCTGCATTATTGCCTCAAACCTACTACATTTCTTAACCACCAAATTTATTTGTGTCATAGTCTTATAACTGTTTTGAAATGAGATATTGGAAAACTTCAGAGTCAACTTTGACCTCTATTTTGACTTATAAAAAAGGTTTGAATGCCTTTTCGTTTTTCTTTTTTAATTTCTCTCTTTTCAATTTCTTTTTATTTTCAAAAAATCAGCTTAGCGAAGACTTCATTCTGAACTCTAATTTTTTTAAGAACCATCTTATGAGTCTTTTTTTTTTTTTTGGAATGTTATATTCGTTTCCTAAATGACCTCTATAAAATAAACAGGAGACAAAAATATGATATTTTCAAAGAAACTAAGCATGATCTAGCAAGTTTCCCTAGTTATCTAAGGGCTGAGAGGAGATTCATATGTTCTTTTATTTATGTCAGATTTTAAATATTTCATACTAAGAAATTGGATAATTTTAGGTATATCTCGAATTCTTGATCAAGCAATGGAAAGTTATTAATTTTTACTTATGTGCTTGAGATTTTATGGTTCAAGAGACTCAAACCTATTGTAGATTGATACACTTGTAGCACAAGCAAACTAACCTGAGGGTTGGTCTAGGGTTCTCTATTATATAAGCCCTTTATTGGGTCCATTGTGATAAACAAATATACATAAAAGATGTAGCCGTCAAGGGCTTTTCACCATGGATTTAGGCCAGTAAAACTCTTGCTTCCACTTTTCTCTTTTCTCTCTCTACAAGTTATTGAGTTTTTTCCCCCATTTTTCTACTTACCGCAGGCTGACGAAAATTCAGAAAATGCATCGTGGGAAGCAGTTGGATACCATGTTGACAATAGGGAAAAGTTGACCAGACACCGAAAGGAAAGGCCTCTTCAGAAGGGAGTCATAGAAACTATTTATGAAACAGACTCCACATTTGTTCAATCTCTCACTCAGAAAGGCCTTGAAGTCACTGAAGATACAGAGCACAATGCGTGTAAGATCAAATGTGATGTCATTGTTGTTGGTTCTGGTTGTGGTGGAGGGGTTGCAGCTGCGGTTCTTGCAAGCTCCGGCCAAAAAGTAGTCGTCCTTGAGAAAGGGAATTATTTTGTACCTGAAGATTTTTCTTCCCTAGAAGGTCCTGCCATGAATGAGCTATATGAGTCAGGTGGAATTTTATCAACTATTGATGGGAAACATATGATCTTTGCCGGCTCCACAGTGGGTGGAGGCTCTGCTATAAACTGGTCTGCATGTATCAAAACACCAGATTCAATTCTCCGAGAATGGTCTGTGGATCATAAGATCCCACTTTATGCTAGCCCTAACTATCGATTTGCCATGGATGCCGTTTGTAAGAGGATTGGTGTCATAGATAAGTGTGTGGAAGAAGGCTTTCAGAATCAAGTAATCAAAAAAGGGTGTGAGAATCTTGGTTTGAAAGTCGAGGCAGTCTCAAGGAACTCTTCAGCAGCTCATTACTGTGGTTCTTGTAATTTTGGTTGTAGAACAGGAGACAAGAAAGGCACTGATTCAACTTGGCTAGTAGATGCTGTGGACTGTGGTGCAGTAATCTTAACAGGATGCAAAGTTGAGAGATTCATATTGGAGAATGGAAGGACGAGAAAGAAATGCTTAGGGGTGATTGCAACTTCTTTGAGTAAGAATGTCACAAAGAAGCTGCAAATTGAGGCTAAAGTAACAATTTCTGCATGCGGGTCTATAATGACACCCCCTCTAATGATCTCTAGTGGCTTGAAAAATCCAAATATTGGCAAGAACCTCCACATCCACCCTGTTCAAATGGTTTGGGGATACTTTCCAGAACATATATCGGACCTCAGAGGCAAAATGTATGAGGGAGGGATCATTACTTCACTCCATAAGGTGGTTTCTGAGGATTCCAATCTCAGGGCCATTATAGAATGTCCTGCTTTAGGACCTGCCTCATATAGCGTTTTACTTCCATGGGTTTCAGGGCTTGACATGAAGGAGAGGATGGCAAAGTATGCAAGAACTGCTGTCCTTTTTGCATTGGTTAGAGATCAGGGTTCTGGAGAGGTGAAGACAGAGGGTGTCGTTAATTATCGATTAAGTCAGATTGATAAAGAAAATCTTCAAGTTGGGATGAGGCAAGCTTTGCGAATTTTGGTTGCTGCTGGAGCTGTTGAAGTGGGCACATTTAGGAGTGATGGCCAGAAAATTAAATGTAAAGGAATTAAGGAGAAGGAGTTAGAGGAGTTTTTGGATACAGTAACAGCAGTTGGAGGGCCAAAGTCAATGGGAGAACACTGGGCCATGTATTGTTCTGCACATCAAATGGGATCTTGTAGAATGGGTGCCACAAAGGAAGAAGGTGCAGTTAATGAGAATGGTGAAAGTTGGGAAGCAAAAGGTTTATTTGTATGCGATGCAAGTGTTCTACCTACTGCAATTGGGATCAATCCCATGATTACCATCGAGTCCACTGCTTATTGTATTTCAAAGAGGATTGCAGAGTCCTTGAAAAGTGGAAATATTGTGGAGGATAACTAATGTTTCTCATCCTGTATTTTTATTAGTCTCAGAATGATTTTAAATAAATTTTTCTGTAATGAGAAAAGTGAAGGATCAGTTTTTAGTTATAAATAAAAATATTGTTTGCATGAGTTTCAATTTTTTTGTCTCTAAACTTTAAAATGTTATTTTTGTTGGTCCCTATACTATTATACCAATATGTCTAGTGACACAAAAATGTTCAAATAAACTAAGGTGGTGCATTGTGATCAATGAATAATAAAGTAGTAAAGTAGGGTAAGTGGTTGGCTTATGTAAATGTTATGTTTCTAGCATTAAATGATATATGGTTAGAAATTGAAAGTAGTGGAGGAAATTAATGGCATGCCTCCAGAATTGGTTGTTCAAGTAATCTGTGAATAGCTCACTTGCAAATTAATTGATGTAGAACTCGTGAGAGCATTTGACCCCTAAGTTTTGGAGTAAAATGAAACAGTTGGGAGTTATGACCAAACTTACCAAGGTATCCCCAACGGTTTCATCTTAATCCAAATTTAGGGGCCAAACCACAAGAAGTAAAACATGGGTTATGTATTGTTTCCCAATGTTTTTTTTTTTTAATACAAAATAGAAATTTTACTCTAAATTAATCTAAATATACATGTATGTAAAAATCCCTCCGAAAGACTTGAACCTCGACCCTTGCCTACCACACCCCACAAACTCTTATACTTATAAAGTAACCATTGCACCCAAGGGTGTAATTTAAATCAGCAAAACTATATATTGTATGCAGATATGCAATTATAGAGCAAGAAGTCCCCTCAATTTTTTTGAATGAAATATATTCCTCTAATAATATCAGATGATTCTTATTCTTTGTACATGAAGAGCAATTACAAGGTGATGGGTCGCATCCAATCATAAACTAACATATCCAGAAAGGTTACAGTACACCTAAATTTCTTAGCTTTAGACATAAAATGGGGTTAAAGACCAGTGGGACAGTTTACCCTGCTTCAGGGAGGCGGTGGCTTGGAAGCAACAAACATAACTGCTACAGATGGCATATTGGCATCACAACAATTCCTATTATGTTATGGCACGCTGATTTTTTACAATCATAAATATATATATTAAAGATTGAGCCTGTACCAGATCTCTTAGATTCCCAGTAAATAAATAAATAAACAAATAATTGAACCAGGGCAGAACATGAGGGAGATTATGAAATCAAAAACTAAGAGATTCAGAAACCAAAACTAAGAGTTTCAAACTAGCAAGAGGACCAGATAATAAATATATAGAAGAAAGAAAATAGTAGGTTAATCCCACATTGAAAAATGAATGTGAGTTAAAGAGATTTAAAATCTGTGTTGTGTATCTAAGAGTTTAGGCCCTTTTGGATATACACCACTGTAAGTTTCTTTAAAAAAGCCTTCTCCCATCTCCCCGTGTGTGTGTGTATTAAAAATAATTAGTATTCTCAAAAAAAATATATATAGAAGAGAGGTCAACGCAGAAAATTCTCTCATAATTTGAGGGAAGCCATCCTTATTGGGAAAGCTTTATCAACTGTTACAGATTTGATCAGAATCTCACATCAATTCCCATTTTACTGATTATGTCTATATGTATTCCCGCAACAGGACAATCAGATGGTATCAGTTTCACCACAAAAAGAATAATGCTGAAACAGAAAGTTATATAGAGAACCAGGGGGATCCCTCACTTGTATGCTTTAACTGCTTTCTCAGCAGCATCATCAAGGTCATCTGCTGTAATCAATGCCAACCCACTTTCCTGCAGACCAATTAGTAATGAATGTAAATAACCAAATACATTTCTTCCCAATTTTATCAAAGGTGATTCTCAAGACATGAATTTCTGTCCAAGTTTGATTTCATATCAGGCTTCACGTTTACCTTTAGTGTTCTCTTTCCCTGGTCAACGTTTGTGCCTTCAAGACGAACCACCACTGGTACTTTCAGCGTAACCTTCAAAAAAAGACCCAACAGATGTTAACTCTTCAGCAAATGGCTTGGAGGCAATAAAGTCATCAAATTAAACTAAAGGTGAAAGAAAAGTAACAATTTAAAATATTATGATAGTTCAATTATCACAAAGAGTATTTGCCATCATTCCTTTTTCCATTTAATTTTTCATTAAAGGTGTCAAACACGTTCATCTCTTTGAAATTAATTCCCATGAAATACTTTTAGTAAATGTTTTACAAAATTTATTCAGAATTAATTTTCTAGCCTCTTTTGTTCGCACTTTGTTTGATTGGTCTTGAGCTTGGTGACTCACATCTAGTGATTCAATTCCAATGTTCATGGACTCTTTTGTCTTGTACATAATTTCTAGTCATTTTGTTATTCTTTTGGCTAATTAATACCTTTTTGGCATGAAATAGTTTTTTATTTTTTTCAATAAATTATTCTTACCTATCAAAATAACATGATATATCATCCAGATATAAGAGGAAGAAAATGTAAGCATTAAAAACACAAAATGAAACAGCCTTATGGCCCAGAGGACATAGTACTAATGAGAAGGTTAACCATGTCCAATAAAGTAGAAACCATTGAGAATAAACCTGAGAAAATCAGACACAAACTAACCTGTTTTGCAGCATTGACAATTCCACTTGCTATTATATCACATTTCATTATTCCTCCAAAAATGTTCACTAAAATTGCTTTCACTTTATCGTCAGAAGTCAATATTTTAAATGCCTCAACCACCTGCACCACAGAAATTAAGAATTTTAAAAATATAAATATAAATATAAAGGAAAGAGAGATACTAAAAAGCTGTTTTCCCGCAGAAAATAACAAGTCATATTCATGGTAATTTAGATATGTCCAATGGCAGACTCAGAAAATGTCCATTAAACAATACAAACAATAAAATACATTGATAGATTATCAGTTTCTTCCTTTTTTTTCCATAAAAAAAATGCCAATAAACAAAACATCATAATACAACACAAACAGCATATTGAGCACTATTTATCATGCTATTAAAGAGCAAAGTATGTAGTGCTTCTGATTACGTAAATAAAAGACTTGAGTAGCACAATGTGCACAAAGGGTTGATGACATATAAGCTGAAGGAAATTTATAAGAAAAAAACCTAGATGTTAATGCAGTACCTGGCCTTCAGAAGCATTCCCACCTACGTCTAGAAAATTGGCAGGAGTTCCCCCATGCAATTTTATAATGTCCATGGTGGCCATTGCCAATCCTGCACCATTCACCATGCAACCAATCTCTCCATCTAAGCCAATGTAATTTAAATCTGCTTTAGCAGCAGCTACCTGTAGAATATAAAAGCACAACAAAAGATCCATTAATGAAATAATTACATCATGAGCTTAGTCCAACTTAATGCGCCTGGAAGCCTGTGTCTTTGCTCTGAGAGAGATGTCTATTTTTACATGCATAAGATACAAAATCCAGCTTCCTCAGGTTAAAATTTCACAATTGCAGAGAAAACTATCTTCCCTTAAAAACAAATGAACAATTATTTCAAATATATAAATATTATAAAAACACACACACACACACCTCCCGAGGATCCTCCTGTGATGGATCACGGAGAGCAAATATCTCTTTCTGACGAAAGGCAGCATTGTCATCAAAGTTCAACTTAGCATCAGCAGCTACCAACTGCTTATCAGCAGTCTCTGCAATGGGATTGATCTATCCAAAAACAACCATCAATTTTCAACTAAAATATCCAACAGAAAAAATAAATAATAAAAACATGCCATCATGGTAATATTGATAGCAATTCCAAAATGTAAAAGGTTATGCTCACTTCCAATAGTGTGCAGTCACACTTGCAAAATAGTTCGTATAATTTTTTCACTTGTTCAATTGAATCTTTTCTATCAGCCACCGTGGGAGCCAAGCCATCAACAACCTTTGCAGCATCTTCATCAGTAATTCCAGTAAAAACATCAATGGGAACCTATCAAAACAAACATTGCATCAGCTGCATTTCAATACAGATGGAGAGTCTGTCAATAATAATCATAAGCCATCAAAAATAAAACAGAAGGATGACCACCTTTACAATCATATCAGGGAATTTTTCTGCAAGGTCTTCAATGCTGGTTCCCCCCTTTCTACAGGCAATTATAAGCTGGGAAAAAAAACAAAAAAAAAAATATATGTAAAAGCCTATTGCATTTAGGACTATCATGCCTAATGAGAAATAAGGGCAGAAGGTCCTACATAATGATGGACAGAAATAAAACTAATCATTCACATGATCGCATCAAATAAAAAGTTAGACACTAAGTTTGAGATCATACCGGACCAGCAGTGTTACGATCCAGAGTAATAGCAAAGTACATCTCATTGACGAGTGACAACTTTTCACACAAGTATACCTGTATAGGAAAAAAGAAATAAACTGATTCTCAAACAAATAAGCACTAGATGGTCCTGTATGTTTATAATACAGCATATTGACATTTGCAATGCTGAGAACCAAAACAAGGAAAAAGATATACGAAAACAAACGAATAAAGAAAAAAAAAAGATCTAAACCCAAGACATACTCTTTAAGTTTGATCCTTCTTTTTACTTATTGAAAAAAAGCTGGATCCTACTTTTTATTCTCAACACAGAAGGGAGAAGCAACAACAAATTATTCATAATTTCATATTAATCCAGATATCGTAATTAATTATAATTTTTCTTGTGAACAATTAACAAATAGGAATATAAGACAAACACCCATCACTTTTACAGCCAGCTATGTGCCTATGTTTCATATCAATACTGAGTAAATAATAATTACAAAAATGCTTATTGGAGTCAAATACAATTCAATGGGCTTTGAGAAACACTAGATTATTTAAATATTCAATAAGGTTATCTTTAATATGTAAGGCAGATTAAACATTAAAAAAACAAAACAAAAGTCTTTTTTTAATGTAGTACAAGAAAAGGCCGCAAGGCCAAATTTTGGTAGGAATTCCACAGGTTAGACCGTTTATACAACTCCTTTAGACATGTTTAATATCACCCTCATACAAGTTTAAGATGCTTACACACTGAAGCCAGCATTTAATATAAAAGTTTAAGACAAACATCATTGTTTAAGCGTCATGGTTCCTCCACAAAGTGGAGTTCCAACTTTTGTCAGTTCAAAGAAAACTATGGCAGCTCCTACATATAAAGTTTCACCCTTATACAAGTTTGAGATGCTTAGACACTGAAACCAGAATTTAATACAAAAGTTCAAGATAAAAATCATTGTTCAGGCATCATGGTTCCTCCATACAGTGGAGTTCAACCTACGGAAGTTCTTAGAAAACTATGGCAGTTCCTATGTTCTAATCCACAACAGAAAATCAATACTCAATAACACTTCTGGACAAGCATTAAGACATTTTATGTTGACATAGCATGGGAGAAAAACATTGAAGCTGACATTCATGGATCACTTTTCTAATTGATTAAGGTTGCGTTTGACATTGGCTGAAAAAGGCAGCTTTTTTTACTATTTAGCTTCTTCTTTTTTGATAAGTTACTATTTAGCTTATTTTTACTATTATTAAGCTTATTTACTATTCATGGATCCCAATTGTACTATCTCAGCTAACTTTTAGTTTCATCTACAATACTTTCAGCAAAAAGTTTTCAGTTTAAGCTAAATTAGTTGTTCCCAAACAAACTCAACTTTCAACGGTTTCATGAGTAAACACTTTCTTTGTCAAACAAAATGTTATTTAAATCCAGTCTCTTTTCATAAGCAAACTAACTTAATCCAATAAATGAGAAAAATCAAATATATAGGGGTTGTATTGAAGCTTTTCTTGCAATTACAATACAATAACGTCTAAAAAATTTAAAAGAAAAAATAAAATCAAGGAGTAGACACTGTCTAAAGCAGTCATCCAATCATACAATAATCTGAAAAATGTCGAGGATGTTCTATGCCTTCGAAAATTTTTGATGATTCAAATACAATAGAAACATAAACACATTGGCAACAGAAGAACAGAACAACAAGCATTCACACAAAAGAAAATGGCAACACCATTGAGTCCAAGGAGATCAATCTTGCAACTGCATACTGATTTGTTTATTCAATGAGCTTGACCATGTGTCAACTTATAAGTTCCAGATGACTAATAAAAAAATGCCTAACCTTGCTGACAACTTTGCCTTGTGGACCAGTTTGTTTGGTAACAAGAATCTGCCCAAGCATTTTCCCTGCATGGAATAAAATTACAGAATAAAGGGAATTCCAAGAAAAAGGCATAAGATTTATTACGACATAAATTTCTTAAACATATAGAACAAACATTTGCTCTTTTATAGATCAATACCACTTGCTCCAGTAGTACCCAGTTAATCCTATAAGAGCTAACTGCTAACAACACCACAACTCCCATGCAACAAAACAATGTAAGCATAAGTGATCCACTGTCTCCCCGTTACGTCGACATAAACAACACCATCCTACCAACATATAACCTCTCTTAATGAGATTGTCAGAGACTCACAGGTAGGTATCTTTCCTCATGCTGTTGGCCATACAAAGAAGGAGACCCTCCTAGGGCCTTAACACTCCAAATACTCTTCCAACGAAAAAGCACTGCACAATTACTTTATTATGCATTGTAGTAAGGACAAACATTAAAGACGCCACTCCCTTTCAACTTGCAGCTCAATCTATCACAATCCTCTCTCTAAAACAAGTAATACGTAGGACCATATACTAGGAGGGTTCCAACACAACCAGGGGATGATTGTACCCACATGACAGGATGTAATCACACATCCTTTAGACAGAGAAGGATACCTGCACAATAATAATAAAAAACTCCCTCCCCTTTCTACATGACAAATAAAATGGGCGAACAATTTGGCTTTATCATATCTAACAGCCTCAACGAGAGTTCATTCAATGTGAAAGTTTATCCTTAAATAGCTTATGATATTTACATGTAGTGGGAATAAAGCATATGCAATGGGGCTGATTTTCCTACTAGGGATTTGATTATTTGATCTCAAGGGCATAGTATTTGTCCAGAGAAAAAAAAAAAGGTCAAGAACGTAACAACAACCAAGTCTTAGTCCCAAAAAGGTCATAATCATAGTAAACGCATAGTATCAATATTTGAAAGATGAAACCAAACCATTCAAATCAATATAACTTCAGTGTGGATTTTTCATTAATATGATTTCATTAGGTATGGTTTGGTGAATGTATTACAGAAAAGACCTCGTCTGGTTCTAGATAAAGCCAAAGCAATGACATGCAACAGAACTAGAAGCTAACTAATAACGTACTGAATACCCACTAGAGGGACAATAAAATGAGATCCCAGACAAATGAAATAAACAAAAGCAAGAACAATAGATCACAATAAGCTAAATAATATTTAGTACCAGCTAAGTCTTCAACCTGATCAGCCTTAACAATATGAACTCCACCCTTAAGACCACTTTTAAAGGTTCCCAAGCCTCTTCCACCAGCCAAAATTTGGCTTTTGACCACCAACTGTATCAAAGAATCAAAGTTAACATCCTCCTTTCTTCACTTAAGAGTAATTGCTTAGAAGATATAAAATATGAAAAGCAAACAATATCTTAAACTTCCATAAGAACCCAATCAAACAAAAAACATATTTAGGCCACCTAATACAACTACATTGCATAAGTTGCTTTGCTCTTCTAACACATAGGAGGGAAATAAAAAGGTTATATCTTCCACTCATTTCCTCAGTTCTGTCAGACACCAAAAACATGTTATTCTCTTGTTGAAAGTATAATAGAGAAAGACCCCAATGCCCAGAATTACAAACAATTACCTCGCTTTCATTGGGAAATACACCCTGAATCGCCTTTCTGACTTCATCAAGAGAAGAAACCGCAACACCTTTCGGAACATTGACCCCATATTTGCCCATCAACTCAGCCCCCTGATTTCAACAAATGCACCCAATTATTTTATTTTATTTTTTTAAACCCAGTTAACCGCCACATTCAATCAAAATTTCCAAACCAATTTACAATTTCACAAATTCACATGCTTGAATTAGCACAAAGATCACATATTTCCCATAAAAAAACACATACTTTCCACATACACACACACATATAGAGAGAGAGAGACAAAAACCATAGCTTTTATCCGTGCTAAGAATTATACCGTGTTAGGTCGCCGAGAAAATGCAGGAAATAAAATAAAAATTACATTATTCACTCAGTTGGCCCTAATACAGTACCTAAATCAGTCTGAATAGTTCTACAAAACCATAACAACTTATAAGCCTTAAAACCCAAGTCAGTGTTTTATTTTCCCGAGCTTTTTTTTTTTCTCGCAAACCAAACAGAGAAATAGAAAAAACTCAATATTGTTCCATATTTATACACACATAATACATATCACAGAGAGAGCGAGAGAGAAGTGGACCTGGTACTCATGGATGTTGAGGCGGCGGAGCTGTTGTTGCTGCCATTTACCAGCGATGGAGAGAGAACGAGAGACGAGCTTGTTCACCAATCCTCTCACCATTTTTCCAAAGGTTTCTGAAGATCCAAGAGAGAGAGAGAGAGAGAGAGAGAGGCGGAGGAGATCGGGTCAAGAATCAATTACTCAAATGTGGGAGAGAAAGGGACCCTAGTTTGCCTTGGAATAATATTCTTCTTTTTACTTCTTTTTCCTTTTTGAGTGAATTTTCATTTTAATTTTCACCTCATTCATTATTTTGAATTTGAGTTTATTTTTATTTTGGTCATTTATGCTTCAAAATTTTTGTATCTCAAAAAATAAAAATAAAAGTTCCGAATTTTTCATTTTGAGCTTCATGTTCCTTGAAGTTTACCCAATTGTTAAAATGAAAATTTTAAAATGTAAAAAACTAAATAGAAGGAAAACTAAATCAAACGTAAAAAAATCAAAATAGAAATTTTAAAACGTAAATAGTTAAAATAAAAATAACTTAAAACTTTTAAGAGTTAAAATTATACTTTCATCTTTTTGTTATTTATTAACTTTACATCAAATGTGCTAAAATAAGTAAAATGCTATTTTAGCATCCAAAACACTAAAAACTCTGTTACATCAAATGTGTTAGAAAGTTATGTTTGTCAACACCTAGCTATAGTAAACTTGTAAATATAGAAAACATTATTTGAACAAAAGTTAGGTAGAAAGAGACTTGAGTGGTAAAAGAAATAATAAAAAATAAATAAAGAAATAACATTTAAATAAAGTGATAAAAAAATAATAAGAAACCCTTCAAACTTCTTATATATTTTTTTATTGATCGTTAATTTTGAAATCTAGCTATTGGGTTGTATGTTCTTTATATTCTTAATACACATGTCAATTTTTATTCATATCATATGTTATTTACTTTTAATTATTAAACTTGTTTTCTATGCATAATTACCACAAAAACTTGAAATTTAAACATTTAATTGATAACATAGCTATTAATTTTTGATATTTTTGAAATTTTGCAAGTATAGAGGATCTAATAAGAAAATGTAATCCAACGGTTAGATTTTTAAAAATTCATATCTAATAAAAAGATATAAGAAGAGTTTGAAGAGTTTTTCTCAAAAAACTTTTTCTACAAAAGAATAAAATATTTGATATTGAGTATATTGTAAAGTGATGTATTAAAATAGATGAAATAGTTTTTTAAATTGCTAAAAGCTTTTTTGTTTTAACACATTTTATGTGAATGCTCTTATGTGTGCATTTTTAGTAGTGTTTGACTTAGTTCAATACTCTTATGTGTTATACTTAATCGTGTCTAGTGCACTAAAACATTTGACAGTTTGCCTTTTTTTTTCCCTAAAAGCTTTTCCCTTTTTTAGTGTGCATTACTTTTCTTTATTATGCTTAAAGTGAGTAAATAGTACAATTATAGGTTAAATATCGAGGTTTTAAACTTTTATACATAATCAAACTACAGGGCTATTTTTAAATGGTTGAAACCATAAAAAAAAAAAAAAAAAGTATTAAAACCATTGAAAAATATATTTTCAATGATTGAAATGACAGTAGAGAACTGTTATCAAAAATTATGTCGAGAATATTTTTTTATAGCCTATACAATTGTTGAAAAAAGTGTTACACTTTTAAATATGTTTATTATTTTTATCCACAGGCACTCAACCATTGATAAAAGGTATCTTGAGGTTTTTTTTTTTTCTTTGAGAGAAGGTATCTTGAGGTAAGTTTCAATGGTTTGTAACCATTGAAATAAGTATTCTTCATTTAAAAAAAAAATTGGATGTGCTCTTTCACATTTATCAAAATTTAATGGGCAAATTAGAACTTACCCACTTGTGGTTTGATCGAAATTTAAGTTGTCTATCTATGATTCTATAGTTTGAAATTTGACACTTTACCCACTTGAGATTTGACCGAAATTTAAATTACCTACCTATAGAAACTCATGATGCAAGTGTTTTGAGACTATTTTTTATCTTATTTCATCTTGTATGTTTATGTTTTTGGAAAAGAGATATATAAAAAGTGGAGTAAAATTACATATTTAGCCCTATTTTTAACAGATGTAAGTTACAAAACTCTAAGCTAACCCCAAATGAGTAAAGTGTTAAATTTCAAATCATAAGTGGGCAACTTAAATTTTGATCAAACTATAAGTAGATAAGTTGTAATTTGTCCAAATTTAATATCCTCATTCAAAATACTAGCCTCATCACACGCAGCAGAGTGCGTGTGATGATGCTCCTTTTATTTGTTTTGAGTTTAATGTCATAATTTTTAAATTTGAATTTGTCTATTATTAGTGAGATTACACAGGAAAAGATTTTTAAGAAGCTAAAATTTAGGATTTTGAAAATGAGCAAACTGCTAGGTTTTAGTGTGTGCTACATATTTAAGGAAAAATGTACCAAACATGTGTGAGATATATTTAAATAGAGAGTGTGTACTAATTTTTAGGAAAAAAGTTTATTTGATAGTTGTTTGTTTTTAAATTTTATTTATTTATTTTTTTAGAATAGTAAGTATTTTTAACACACACGCGGAGAGAGGGAGAGAAGGTTTTTTAAAGAAACTTACAGTGGTGTATATTCAAAAGGGTCTAACTCTTGGATACACAATACAGGCTTTAAACCTCTTTAACTCACACTCATTTTTCAATGTGAGATTAACCCACTGTTTTTTCTTTTGAGAATATTAAGTATTTTTAACTTTAAATTTTATTGAATTACAATTTTAACCCCTTTTTTTTTAGGAATAAAGATTATCTAATTAGACTAGGGGCATATTTGACATTTTATGAAGTCATAACTAACTTTCTAAATCTTCTTAATATATAAAGGAGATAAACAATAATAATGACCAATTTCCAACTTTTACTACTATAATATAATTTACAAAAGAAAAAATATCTTGGACAGATTGCCACGAATTTACACAATTTGCATGTGCTTTTAGCCAAAGCAAATATAGCAATATGAACAAAAACAACTTAAGTTTATCCCACATATTATGCTTCTCCTCATTGCCTCCAGTTACCTATAATAAGGAAATTGCAAAATGTTAAATTTGTATATAAAACAACCATAATTATAGAAAAAAGAAAGAAAGAAAGAAAAAAAGTAGTAAATAAGACCTTAAGTTCCTTCGCCTTTTGTGAGATTTTACATAACTTTAATTACTTATTATGAAGCAAGAGCATGTGATTTAACACATGGGTGAGCCTAATTTGTGGACCTATTAACTAAAATGTGGACCATTTATTTTAACAATACCATCACCTAAATTACTAGCCCAAAGAAAGTATAACCCAACAATGAGCCCATAGCCTAGAACGTTAGTGCTTCTCTTATGGCAATGTTTACTATGTGTCTATGTTACATACTGGTTCTGGAAGAATATTTCTCTCACCGTGCAGGAATGGCGAAGGGACATGTCTTGGCCCAGTTCCATTGCCAATCCTATAATTCTCCATGAAACTGTTCTCATATTTCCTTTGCACATAATAATTTGTTTTACGTGGCCGAACAAAATTCTTGTATTTTATGACTACTTCATTATTATTTGTTCACCCTATTTACTACCAGGGGCATTTTGTAAAGAATCCTAGTACACAGCCTAAATTTTTCATGAGATACCAAGTGCTCATGGTATTATCATCAGTGGCAAACCATTACAAAACAATCTGAAGGTATCTTGCATGGAATTCGTTATGTGATCATTTGTTCTTTCTAAAGTTATACTTCACTAATTCAATATTATGTTTGTAGATTGGATTTGAATTTTAGTATGTAATCTTTGTTTATTTTTCTCTGTGCTTGTGTCTGAATTTTTTTTTCCTTGAATTAGGAGTTGTGGGCCTTTGTCAATTTCTGTTGTCCTGACCTGCTGGGTGACAATAAATGGTAATAATATTCTTCTTTCTGTGGTTGTCTTGAGTTATGTATGTGCTCCTTGTGGCACTAAAAATTGGAGTTTCCTGGGTTTATGGAAAAATTTGAGTGTGCCATTCTTCGTGGAAATGAAAAGGAGGCAAAAAAAGAAAAAAAAAAGGCGTATTGGTTCAAAGGTTGCAAAGGTAATTATATTTTAGTAAATATAACACATACTTGCCTGTCATAATACTCCCCAGCACTTCACTTGCACTTCTAGAGGTCTGCTTATCCAAAGTGAATAATTCAGTATTAAAAAAATTCAATCCACAACTGAACAGATTCATGGAGAAATGATGCCAAAATTACATATCAAACAGTACAGACTACTTTTCTTGTAGACTCAAATGGATAGGCATATATGAATTTTGATGAAATTTTATTCAAAGAAGCTTCTGCAGAATGTACATTTCATTTGTACACTATAATAAAATCTCCAATCATTATTTTTGAGAACTAAGAGTTATCAATATATTCCTCAGATATGTTCGCATAAGATTGTGAATGGAGTTCTTAATTGCTTTCAATTCAACGATTTGGTACAATTCCTTTTTGACATTTTTTTTCCTCTGCTCAACATTTAATATAATCTAGACCAATCTAAAATGCAACTCAATAAATTCTTCTCTGTAGAGCTGTATACAAAATAATTCGACATGATGAAAGATAAAGGGCCTCCACTTATAACTGAAATAGACTTTAAAGAAGCAACAAGCAAATATATGATTATAGCAATTATTTCATCAAATGTGAAGTAGTACTTTATAAATTCCGGTACCCATTTCCAAACTTGAACCAACACATCATTCTCTTTCCTTCTCATCTCTCATCTCCACACCCCCCCCCCCCCCAAAACCAAAAAAAAAAAAAAAAAAAAAAAAAATCCCTTAACTAAAAGTGTTATAATTCTCCTTCAAAAGCCAGAAAATGCCCACGCTTCTATTATTGAAGCAAATACAAATGCACCCTTTGGCTTCTCTTTGGTTTGGAAAATAGAATAGCTGAGTGAATAAAAAATACAGATGAACTTCTTGAGCAATATTCATTATTTTTCACAGAAATCATTTTTTTTTTTTTTTTTTTTAAACATAGCAGAATGGTAAAGATTACAGGAAATTAAAGAGAAAAAGTATTGGAACTTACAGAGAAGAAGGGTGGGTGAGAAGTACCCTTTGCTTTCAACTTGGACTCTAGACCAAAAAACTTGAAGTACCCTTTGCTTTCAACTTGGACTCTAGACCAAAAAACTTCAATCCAGACACCACCAAGTCTGCGGTCTTCTTCTTCATATGCTCAATTAGCATTTCATCGTAGACAATCATATTAGCTTCTGTTAAAAGTTTGCGGTCTCTCAAATTCGAAAAAACCTTCCTTGCCTCCTCAATTGTCCCATACTTACACATGCCAGAGATGATAGCAGAGTATATAATCTCATCAGGAGGACAACCCTGTTGCATCATTTCATTAAGTACCTCAATCACCTTCTCAGCACCACCAGATTTACAGGCATGAACAACAGAAAGTGTATACTTAAACTCCATAGGGCCACTCGTAACATTGGCTAAGCAATCGCGAACAAGCATCATAGCAGCATCAATGTCTCCGGTCTTGCAGAGCCCTTTAGCAAGAGCACAATAAGCAGCAACAGAAGGAACCAAAGACATCTCCATGATTTTATTGTTACACAGACATGCTTTTTCAATATCACCAATCTCTACAAAACATTCAATTGCAATACTATAAGTCAATGAGTCAGGTTCAAAATTTGATTCCTTCACTTCATCAAAGAGTGATATCACCTTTTCGAACTCCCCCTTCTTGTGAAGTGCCCCCATAAGAATATTGTATATGGAAACACTACAATAACCTCTCTTTTTTAAGTTCTCAAACACTTCCACAGCCATCATTGTCCTCTCCTCCTTCCCAACCACAAAAGCAAAGAACTTCGAAAGATTATCAATGACACAAAATCCCAATTTCTCCATTTGGGTTAACAATTTACAAAACTCATCCATCCTTCTCATCTCTGCATACAAAACCAAAATTGGATTCACAGTCACAAACTCCGGCTCAAGACCCTCCTGAACCGTGACCTGAAAAACCTTATAAGCCTTATCGACTCTCTTCACACCGCACAATCCTTCAATAATCGAATTATAAATCCCCAAATCAGCTCTATACCCAGAATCCACCAAATCCTTCAACAAACCACAAGCAAACCCCACTTTCCCATCTGCCACAAATGCCTCAACCAACGATCCATATATCGCCCTATCAATCAAACACCTTTTCTCCTTCATCTCCCTAAACAACTCATACCCTTTCTCCACCCTCCCACCTTTACACAACGCGGTAACCAAAGTCGTATACGCCATTGCGTCCGGCTCCACCTTATCCCTCCTCATTTCCTCCCAAACCCTCAAACATCCATCCAAATTCCCTGCTTCAACCAACACCCTCACCATTGCCGTGTACGCAAACACGTCCGGCGCACACAAATTCTCCCTCATTTTACTCAAAACCTTCAACATTTCATCAATTCTCCCAACTTTACACAACCCTTTAATCAAAACCATAAAAGTAACACTCTCTTCAACCAAACCATCATTCCTAAAATCATCATAAACTGAAAGCGCCAAATCCACATACCCATTCTTCATCAAAGCATCAATAATCCTATTGTACAAAAAAACCCTAGGCTTGACATTGAATTTCTTCATCTTCTGATACACGTAGAAAACCCGAAGGGGCCGATTGGCGTCGGAGTGGAATCGGATAAGGATTTCGAACTGCTTTTCAGTGGGGGGTTTGTTTTGGGAGATCATGAGTTCGGGCAGTTGATCGGCAGAGCGGAAACGGTTAGAGCGGTTAAGGCAATAGGCGAAGGCATTGTAGGAAGCGAAAGTGTGGTGGAAGCCTTTTTGCTTGGAGGCCCAGTGGAAGAACTTGGAGGCGAGATTCGGGTCGGGTTGGGATTTGAGGACTTCGGAGACGAGGTCCGGAGTGACGCGGCGGAGTTTGTTGAGGTCGGAGACGATGGAAGGGCCCCAGTGGTTTTGGTTCTTGCGGAATGAGTCGGTGATGTATCGGGCGATAGGGGAGAGGCGGATGAGAGAGGTGTGGGTGGTCCCAGACCCAGACCCAGTGTTGGTGTTGCGGGTTTCAGTGGTGGTGGTGGTGGGGGAATGTTGTGGGTCCCAGTGGTGGAGATTGAAGGGTTGAGGATTGTGGGGAGGAGAGGGTTTGTGGAGGGAGATGGATTGGCGGTTGGAGAAGAGGCCGCCGCGGACGGTGGGGCGGTGTTGGGAGGGTTTACGGTGGCCGTAGAAGAAGTAGAACTTGTTTTTTTGGTTTTGGTTTTGGTTTTGGGGTTTGGGAATTGGGGGCTGAAGGTGAGGAGGCATTTCTATGTTTTGTTTTTTCTTCTTTCATTGGTTTCTTTCACCACAACGCATCAGCTTCCAGCTTCTCTTTAGTGACCAATTTACACTGTTGTCTTATGTTGTGTCTGACTTACTGATTGAGCAGTCTGTTCTAAGAAAGTGCAGCGCAGTGCAGTGCAGTGCAGTGCGTTGAGGGTTTTGGGAAAATTGCACAGTGCAGTGCCCCATATAGTCATGTTTGTACCCCTGCATTATTTAGCTGATATGTTAATAATTATTCTTAATTTTAGATGAAAGGTTTTAATTGTGCAGTTAAGTGGGTTTTGTATTTTTTTCTTGACACTTGAAATTCTTCCTTCGAGTTCATACATAAATCTTTGTCACAAATTTTCAAGCTCATCCTTGATATTATATCTACTCAAATGTAATTGGAAGATATATATTTTTCTTCTTTTGAGCTTCTTTATATCTTATGGCAAATCTATGTTATTAGATTCCTACATCATAATTTCCTCTCATAATTATTGAATAAATATATGACAAATATACATATATTGCCTTTTCATAATTTCCTTAATTTCAAGGAAATTAAAAATACGAAACCTTATTATTAGACTTGGAATTCGATGAATATCCGTTTTCTAATTCTCACTGCAAAAGCAAAACACAAATAGAAATATATATAATCAAGAAGGATCAAATAAATTCAGATCTAAGATCTAATGCTGAACGAACATATATAGAAAGAATAGAAGATCCGAATAAGAATGAGAAATTAGAAAATACGAAGGAACGAATGGAGACAGAAAAATCGAAATCAAACAGATAGTTTAATAAAGAAAGAGGAAGTACCTGAATGATTTGGTTAAGGCCAGCTACGGCAGATTTAATATTATACTAGTCGCAAACCCGTGTTATGCACGGGAACCTACTTGTTTGTGTGATAGACTAAAATAATTATATAAAATTTAAAATTAATTATGAAACTATACTATTTCATGAATTTCTCATGTTTCACTTCAATTTTTATTACAATTTGATAAAGAAGTCATTGTTTGAACGTGCAATATTTTGTGAGAAATCTACCAATTGGTTTCAGATATTAAAATTTTCGAAATGCCAAAAAATATTAAAGAATAAGAAGATTCACTGCCTAGAAAATTTTGAAATAATATATATATATATATATATATGTTTATGACTACACAATAAAGAAATACAAGAGAAAAATAGGTTATCTTTAAAAGAATATATAATTTATGGTATAACCGTTGAAATCTGCTAAACATGTTCAGATATTGCAATAACTAACGCAAAAATGTAGATATCAAAACTTTCAAAATGCCAACAAATAAAATTAAAGAATCAAATGATTCAGAGCATATAAATTATTGAAACAATACAAATACGTTTATATATATATATATATCTGATAGAAAATTATATTATTTAAAAAAAATTAAATGATAGAATTAGAGTCCCAAATAAATTTATGAGTTTGAATAGCACCAGGACCTAACGATATGTATGAGTGTGGCATATGGTGATATATATATATATATATATATAAATATATATATAATTTTTTGTTGTTATCTAATATATAATAGCAAAAAATAAATTGACGCATAATCAAAAGATTTTGAAATAAAAAAAAAATTATATTCTATAACGTAGAGTTCAATAAGTTTGGTTGTAGGGTTTTTAAAAAATTAATGAACTTTTTTTTTTTTGGCGTTTATTGCAATAAGTCGATATTTATCCTTTTATTGCAGATTTTTTTTTTTTTTTTAATAATCATCTTTGTGGCATATGGTGATATATATTTAATTTTTTGTTGTTATCTAATATATAATAGCAAAAAATAAATTAACACATAATCAAAAGATTTTGAAATAAAAAAATTATATTCTATAACGTAGGGTTCAAGAAGTTTGGTTGTAGGGTTTTTAAAAAATTAGTTAACTTTGTTTTTGGGTTTATTGCAATAAAGCAGATACTTATCCTTTTATTGCAGATTTTAAAAAAAAAAAAAATCTTTAGATTAAACTCAGCTTAAAATATCAGATTTTATCCAAAAAAAGAAAAAGATATTTTGATATATATTTAATTTTTTGTTGTTATCTAATATATAATAGCAAAAAATAAATTAACGCATAATCAAAAGATTTTGAAATAAAAAAATTATATCCTATAACGTAGGGTTCAAGAAGTTTGGTTGTAGGGTTTTAAAAAAATTAGTTAACTTTGTTTTTGGGTTTATTGCAATAAAGCAGATACTTATCCTTTTATTGCAGATTTAAAAAAAAAAAATAATAATCTTTAGATTAAACTCAGCTTAAAATATCAGATTTTATCCAAAAAAAGAAAAAGAAAAAAAGAAGATAAGTATCGGGTTTTGGAGAGAAAAATAGGCAAAAATGTAGATATTAAAACTTTCAAAATGCCAACAAATAAAATTAAAGAATCAAATGATTCAGAGCATATAAATTATTGAAACAATACAAATACGTGTATATATATTTATATATCTGATAGAAAATTATATTATTTAAAAAAATTAAATGATAGAATTAGAGTCCCAAATAAATTTATGAGTTTGAATAGCACCAGGACATAATGGTATGTATGAGTGTGGCATATGGTGATATATATATATATATATATATATATGGTGATATATCTATATATATATATATAATTTTTTTGTTTTTATCTAATATATAATAGCAAAAAATAAATTGACGCATAATCAAAAGATTTTGAAATAAAAAAATTATATTCTATAACGTAGAGTTCAAGAAGTTTGGTTGTAAGGTTTTTAAAAAATTAATTAACTTTTTTTTTTGGGTTTATTGCAATAAAGCCGATACTTATCCTTTTATTGCAGTTTTTTTTTTTTTTTTAATAATCATCTTTGTGGATATGGTAATATATATTTAATTTTTTGTTGTTATCTAATATATAATAGCAAAAAATAAATTAACACATAATCAAAAGATTTTAAAATAAAAAAATTATATTCTATAACGTAGGGTTCAAGAAGTTTGGTTGTAGGGTTTTTAAAAAATTAGTTAACTTTGTTTTTGGGTTTATTGCAATAAAGCAGATACTTATACTTTTATTGCAGATTTTAAAAAAAATAATAATAATCTTTAGATTAAACTCAGCTTAAAATATCAGATTTTATCCAAAAAAAAAAGAAAAAGAAAAAAAGAAGATAAGTATCGGGTTTTGGAGAGTAAAATAGTGTTTTTAATTTAATTTTTTTAAAAAAAATATTGTGTTGTGCTGACATGGAAAATTGTGGTGCCAGTAGAGGCTTCGATTTTATATATATATATATATATATATATATAAAGATTATAGCCTTACACCTTTGCCCAGACCCTGTGAGGATGTGAGGGTTTTCTCGCAGTTGGGGGAAAGGGAGAAAAATAACATAAATAAAACTGAGAGGTGAGGAAGAAACGAAAATTACAAATTATTATGTTTGAAAACTAACGTGTTACGTGATTATCTATACTGCTGTTGACTTTGTTATATGTATTCCCTTAACGTAATAATTGTTTTGTTATCGGTTATAATTGTTCCATAATTAATAATTTGCATCAATTATAATTTGAAATTACTATATTTTTCAATCACAAAAAAATTTAAGATTGTGATGAAAAATTATTTCACTTGTAAATGCATAATACTCATCACACGCTCTCAGAGGCTAGTAAATATATAATAGAATAATAATATATAAAATTATGAGGCCTTAAAAGCTTATATGAAAAAATATTATGATATCAACAAAAAGTCACATTTTCACACACATATATATAAAACCATTATTTATGTAAAATGAAATTTCAACATTATGCTTCTAAGATTTATATGAAAAATAATTGATGTGAAATATAACATTCTTGTTCAAATATAGCATTAGGTTCATATTCTTAAAAATTAAAAATTAAAAAAAAAATACGATACCTTATTATTAGACTTCGAATTCGATTATGTTTAGGTTGTGGATTGGCCTCCTCGAACTTCGATGTTCAAGGTTGAAAGAAACCCCCAAAACGAAGAATGAACAAACAAGGAGGAAGGAGAAGGATTTTAAGATTTCGATTATATTGGCCACATTGTTACAAATCCTTTTTTTTTTTTTTTTTTTTCCTTCCTCTACTTTTAGAAAAGATAATGGCCAGCCAAACACTATTAAAAGTCCATCCAAGTTAGAAAACGTTACAATTTCTTTCTTTCTACACTTTCTAAAGTACTATTTTGGTTCCACACATGTTAAGCCTAAGTCCTTGGTTCTTGGTCCTAGGTCTGGGCCCACTATAACGGTTCCTGGGCTACACTTTAAGGGCCCATTCCAAGATCTCAGATTCTCTTTCTCACAAATCAATACCCCTAAACCCCTAAACCCAAACCTTTGTTGCGTAAGTAATATTTTTCTTTTTCTTTTCAGTTCTTTTGCTAATACTATTGTTGGGTATTGTTAGTGCTACCCTCTGATAGTTTTTTTTTTTTTTTTTTTTTTGGGATTGAATTTTGTGAATTCTTATCTGGGTTCTTGTGAATTTATGTTTGGACATAGACAAAGAGTGTGTGTGTGTTATCTCTATTGTGACTTGTAAAACTAATTGGCTGGCAAACATGTCTGAGTTCTTGGGACTGCCATCATAGTATTAGCAATTAAATTTATAACAAGCATGCTATATGCTATATGATCAGATTGTGCTCGTAATTGCAAAAACAAAGCCATATGATTCTTAGCTGATGATTTAATCAATAGTTTCACTGCCAGTTCCTTGTGTAATTCCAATCAGCTTCGGTTTTATATTTTTGCACAATGTTTTTGAGAGCCAAAACCTACTAGTTTAAATAGATTTTGGTAGTAAGATCTTGTAGATGAATTAGCTGTTTATGCAAATGAATGTTCTACCTTGTTGGATCTCTCAATATACTTGATGCAATTTATGTGCAAGGAGTTGAAATACTTATATGTCAACTTTCTTATCCTGGAAGGAGGAATTTTTTAGGGATGTAATGCAGTTTCTGACCCTCCTCCGTGGACATACTCGTCTCATTCCTCAAGGTGGGTTAGCTGAGTTCCCTAATGCCATTCTCAATGCTAAGCACCTTAACCTTTTCAACTTGTATAGAGAAGTAAGGTCTTTACCTTATTAAAGGTTATTGAAAATATGCCAAGAATTAGCTTTTAAAAAGTTGGTCCCTCAGATGGTTTCACGAGGAGGCTTTCATGTTGGGAATGGCATCAATTGGAAAGGATAAGTTTTCTCAAAGATGCGTAATCACACATTGACCAATAGAATGACTGTATGGTTTTTCAACTTTCATTGTTTTCCTCTTTTATTCTTGAGATGCTTTTATGTTGCATGACCTTAATTACAAGATTAATATTAGTCACATTGCGTAGTAAATGCCTTTTGTGATTTCAAACTTATCTAATTGGGAAAATTTGAAGTATCTAGGAGATGGTGTTTGCTAATGATGATTTTTTACTATTTGTTTTCAAAATATTCTTGAAACAAATTTATTTTCAATATTTTCTATTGAGCTTTATGACTTAACTTGAGGGGGCTAGATAGGCTAAAAGTAATTTTAGCAGTTTTTTTTTTTTTAATTGCGATTTTTTCTTGGGATTGGTTTCATATCATGTTATTCTTTCATACTTCAAATTTCATTAACTTGTTGTAACTTACAAGGATTTTGGAAAACTTTTGGAGGACTCAAGTTGTATTTCTGCTGATAATTAATACACTAAAAAGGCATTATGAAACTTATCTTCTAGAATATGAACTGGCTCATGATGATGTAGATGGAGAATGCTGCTTGTTGTGTCATAGGTCTCTCTCTCTCTCTCTCTCTCTCTCTCTCTCTCTCTTCATGTTGCTGTTTATTGTATGCATGCACACAAAACTGAATGCCTTACTAAATAATTTGATTCTGTATGATATAACAGTAGTGTAACTGGTGATGGGTGAATTGCAGAATATGTGGCGAGTGGGCTCACTTTGGCTAGAATATAAGTAATCAGTTTTTCGGCATACATCTCTTGGCCTAAACCGATGATTACACAGGAGTTTTGAGATTGTTCTACGTTGTCTAGAACAAGCCTCCACGTAGACCAGCAATCCAAACACGTTTTGAATTCCAGTTTGTGTAACCCTTAAACCAAGAACGTTTCTTCAACGGTGTTGCACACAACTAGAGTGAACATAACCCACAACCTAAGAGCCTCACAACACTATGTAAACACTTTGAAAAATGCAGAATTCATTCACTCTTCAATCGGTACCATTCTTGGTGTTTATATACACACCACTCCATTAATATTGAGTGGGATAGTGGATTTAGTGGGGTAGTGTAACGGTCCAATGCCATTATTCCATAACTCCTAGATATTACAATCTGAGGCAAATAAAGGGACATGCTCACATTGGGTGTCTGTCCATATTCTTTCAATTTCTAATAGTTGCCTTATTTGAGTTCTTATACAAAATGTGGGCGAATGTTGTGGTAATTTACATGAACCCTTAGTAAGATTTCTTTTAATTCAGTGGTGTCATAAATTGCAAATTTACCTTAGCTTTTGGTTTCCTTCCATTTGGCTTTCCCTATTTGATCCATCTACATGAAGATGCACAGCATAAGTAGATTTGAAAATGTATATTTGATGTCTTGACGTCTTTATGATGATTGGCAGGACTGTGCTAAAAAGGATGGGCTGGAGTACATTTGTCCGCATTGCAGCATCGCAAATTTCAAGAAAAAATCTCAGAAATTAACTAATGGATATTAATAGATGTTAGGAAGACATCTCAAGAAACTGCTAGCGAATATTGATGAGCCTTAGCCCACAACCTACATGCCTTCCCCATGCTCTTTTTACTCTAGAAAATCCCCCCAACCCTCTCCCAATTATAATCTGAAGGAAGGTGGGTGTAGTCGTGTAGGAATGTAATTATCATTTTATATTCCCATTGTTTTTAATTATAGATGGATTATGCTCAACACAAGCCGTTTAAAATTTTCCATTGTTCCTCTATACCCTGCAAAAGGAGGAGTCTCAAAATAGAATTGTAGATGTCAGTTTATGCAAATTAATTCAATAACATAGTTCTGTAGCTGTATGATATTGAAACAGTCAAATAATTTCCCTTGTGTTAAGGTGTATTCCCCATTGTTACAAATCATTTGTCCCCATTGGACTAGGTACGCTATCTATATAATATAGCCCGCTGTTTAGGCTTAGCAACGACAGTTCTATCACATTTTAGATTTCATTTTCATGTAACTTAGAACGTTGCTAAATTTGTGTAACTTGATCGTGATTAGGGCTGTCCACGGGTCGGGTCGGCTCGGGTTTGGGCTTGACTCGAACTCGACCCGACTGGATCGGGTTATAAAAAATTTGACCCGAAACCGACCCAATAATGGGTTAGACCCGACAATTCGGGTCAACAGTTGAACGGGTCGGTTTGGTCGGTTAGGCGGGTTTGGGCCGAAATTGGGCTAAAATTGTGAATTTGCATAATTTTTTTTTTAATTCAACTTTTGACAAGCCTTTTGGGCCCAAATTAATGGGCTTACTACTTTTAACAAAGATTTATATCATTAAATCATATATATATATATATATATATATATATCAAATGGGCCTTTTTTCACCTCCTTTATTTCAAATTGGCCCATTACACAACTTTGAAACCTTTGGGCCTCCAGCCCTTCAGTCCAAATTTAATTTTCTAGCTCACATCTAATGACAAAAAAATACAGTAAATATATAACAACACAACCTGGGTAATTGCAATTTGCAAGCACATAAAAAACACATGATATTACTTTCTAACCACCTGTTAAAACTTCACAATACAAAGAAAATTTTTCAAAATGCCTATAACATTATAGGACCTGGGCAGCAAAAGCACAAGAGGAGGCCCAAAATTTTATAGGCATTAACATGTAAACCCCCTGTTAAAACTTCACAATACAAAGAAAATTTTTCAAAATGCCTATAACATTATAGGACCTGGGTAGCAAAAGCACAAGAGGAGGCCCAAAATTTTATAGGCATTAACATGTAAACCCCCTGTTAAAACTTCACAATACATAACTTACATGTAAACCTGGGCAGCCTATTAAACCTACCAAGTTGTGCCAACCACTCATACATGTAAGTTATGTAACACAACTAACACAAGCCAGCAAACAAATTCTGACAAATAATTCAATCACAGCCACACCACAAGTATGGCAACAAACCAGCAAACCAGCAAACAAATTTTAACAAATAATTCAATCACAACCACATCACAAGTGTGGTAACAAAAGATAATAAGAGCATCTCTTGCAATATTTCCATAGAGTTAAAGAAGGCAGAAAGTGTGTAAAGAAGTAGCTAGCTATAATTAGTTACAAACTTCCAAAAAATAGCTTTTCTAAAACATTTAAAGAGCAACTACTATATAGAGTTTAGTCCATGACTTATAGAAAAGAAAGCCTATTAAACTTAATAAGTTTTCTTTCCTATAAGCAAGAGTTAATTTATCAATTATCAGTTAGAAAAGCACTGTCCAAAAAAACTTCCAAATTGCATCCAAAAATCTGCCTCCTATACAAAATGTGTGTCCTTCCTCCTACAAGAAAATGGGCAAAAAGATATTTATCAATAAAAAATATAAGGACAAGACCAACAAATACAGAATAGTTATAACAAAAAACAATAGAGAAAGCAGAACCAAACTCAATAGAAATAACATAAGGGCAGAAACTTACCCAGTTTTTGATTAGTCATCAATGTTAATTGAGATACCTTTGCTTGAGCTTGAACTTCCACCACCTGTTGCTGCTTGACGTATAACTAGAAAAGAGAAAGAAATGAAGACTATTAGATTAAATTTCATTTGCATAAGACACATTTAATAGCACTTAATAGACAAAGTTTGGAAGTTAACATATTACCTAAATCATGAAATTCATCTTCCAAGACCTCTACCTCATCTTTTGATTTGTGAAAAGAAATTGGAACCAAGGCTTGAAGCCAGTCTTGTGCACAAACCAGATTTTGAACCATAAGTGGGGAGAGTGAACTCCGAAATGGATCAAGTATGCGTCCTCCGGTACTAAACGCTGACTCAGATGCAACAGTAGAAACAGGTACAGCCAGCACATCCCTAGCCAATTTGGACAGCACTTGATATCTATCTGAATTGGCCTTCCACCACCCTAATATCTCAAATTTCACATCCCCTCTTCTACTTTCACAATTTTCAGCCAAATATTTGTCAATCTCATTGCTACACCCTATGGACTGCTCAGCCTTCAAAAACCGTTCAAACCTAGAATTAACCATCACATATGGATCACTACAACCTATTGACTCACCTTCTATGTGTGTCCTCTCCCTCTCACTTGCTACTTGTACATTTGATGAATCAACACGAGAATAAAAATCATACAACTTGACCAAGGCACCCCTCACCAATTCAACCATCACATCAGCCACTTCATTTCCATAAATTTCAGAAAAACAGAACTTCAAAAACCTCAACTTCTTTCTTGGATCAAGAATCACAGCCACATACAAGAGATGATTCATTTTATCCCCTTTCCCCCAATACTTATCAAACTTAGATTCCATTTTAGTTGCCATGTTTTTCAAGAGGTGGTTTTGTGATTTATTTAAATTGGAAATATTCTCTTGAATGACAAACATCTCATCAAAAAAGGTGTTGGCAGTAACATACAAAGAACCTGAAAACTTTTTTGTGGCATTGTAAAAAAGCTTCAAAAACCCCACAAATATCCTACAATTTTGAAAATCAATACTACTAGGAGATCCCATACCACCACTATTCTCCTTGTTCATAAAGTATGAAGAATAACTATCATCCTCAAAGTCCATACGTATGAACACTTTTTCAAATTTTTGTGCGGTTTCTAACATGAGGTAGGTAGAGTTCCACCTAGTTGGTATATCTAGACAAAGAAGAGACTTAGACTCAATACCTAATCTCTCCACAAAACCCACAAAAGTTTGATTCCTATTTGGTGAGGACTTCACATACCTCACAGCTTCACGCACCTTTGCAATGGATGCATCAATTTCTCTCATACCATCCCCCACAATCAAATTTAGGATATGTGCACAATACCTCATGTGTAAGAACTCATGTTCTAAAACAGTTCCCTCCCAATCTTTAGTTACATTCTCCAAAAACTTAATAGTGGCACCATTTGAGCTAGCATTGTCCACTGTTAAAGTGAATATGCCATTAATACCCCACTCACGCAAACACAACTCAATCTTTCTACCTATGGTCTCTCCCTTATGGTCTTCAACTTGACAAAAATTCAAAATTCTCTTATGTAACTTCCAATCATCATCAATAAAATAACCTGTAAGGGACATATAACACAGATTTTGAATACTCGTCCATGTGTCCGTAGTAAGACACACCCTACGACCCTTCAAAGCCCCCCTTAGTTTCTCTCTCTCAACACCATAAATGCTAATCACATCCCTAGCTATAGTTTGACGAGATGGGATATCCCTAATTCGCAACTTAGGTTGTAAGGTTGTTGCATATCTTTGAAACCCATACCCTTCAACAAACCTAAAAGGCAACTCATCTATTATAACCATTTCAGCAAGTGCCTTTCTAGAAGCCTCAACAGTAAAGGCTGTCGGTACAAGCTGAAACCCTTCCTCCCCATCCATTTTAGGTTCAAACATTAAGGTTTGTTGCCCACTAAGTATCTTTCTATTAGGGTTTTTAACACAGATTGGTGTATGATTCAACAAGTTAGCAGTACCATGCCCCTTACTATCAGCTAGATAAGTTTTTTGACAGTAATTACAAGCAGCCTTAAAATGACCATCACCAATATCTACTTTTTCAAAATGGTTCCAGGCAATAGACTTTTTCCTATTAGTACAGACATTGCCTTTACCTTTAGGTGGAAGTGGGGGAACCTCAGCATGGGCAGTAGGTACAGCTTGGGCAGCTTGGGCAACAGGTTCAGTTGTGGCAGTAGGTGTTGCTTGGGAAGGGGATGCATCACTTGAGTGTTCCATAACCTATAAACATCAAATTTATAGATTAGCAAACAACCATAAAAGTAACACACAAACAATAACAAGAAGTTAAAAGAGAAAGAAAGGATACCTCAAAGAACTCTCAGCTATCAAGGATTTAACCTTGAAAAGGAAGCAAAAAGCCTAGGATTTCAACTCCTGTATAAAATTAACATTTCAAAATTTTAAGTTAAGAAAGCAAAATGAATCAAACGAGTAATAAAATACAATCACATAAGAAAATAAGAATGTGGATTTCATCTTTTTAAAATAGAGGCTCATCTTCTTCTTTTTTATACAGTGAAGATGCAAGTACATTGATCATAGAAAACGAAACAAAACAAAGAATAAAACAGGCAGATAAGAAAATAAAAATGTGTTTGGATTTCATCTTGTTAAAATAGGGGTTCATATTCTTTTTTTACAGTGAAGATACAAGTATATTGATCATTAAAAAAAAAACAAACAAAACAAGGAATAAAATAGGGCAGATACAAATCACACTCAGAGCACTACCATAATGAGTCAAAGCAAGAAAATGATAAACCCAGGGAGCACTAACAAATCACACACAGAGCACTAACAAAATGATAAACCCAGATTGGGCAAAAAAAGAGGAAATAACACATATTTGCCGAATGAAAATAACACTCAGTAGCAGATCACAACATTAAAGAACACATATTCGTACAAGGTGAAATGAAAATTAGATTCCTTATAATGCATTTAACAATCTAATTGCAAACAAGAGTTTCAATGCAATTAAGTAGCAGATCACAACATTAACAAATAAAATAAAATAAAGCTTAGCAATTTCTAGCATCAATGAAGAACGGATTATACCATACAAAGGACTGAAAATCATCAAGCTTTCCTCTTTATTTGCCGAATCACAAACACAAAATACAGAAAAAGAGGGATGAAATAGGAAGGAAGAAACTTTACCTGATCTGAGACTAGGAAGCCGAGTCTGAGAGGCTGAGTGTTAAGGAGTAAAGGGATTTGTTTGTTTCAAAATAAAAATAAGAGATTTTGAAATCACTAGAGACTAGAGAGACTAGAGAGCAGAGAGAACGTAGAACACTCGGGAAAAGTCCAATTTATAAGAGAGAGATATGAGGGAAAATCTGATTTTGATTTTGATTTTGAGAAGTGTAGCCAAGTTGAGTCTTGAAACCCTAAACTATGATTCATGAACAGAGGCATGGGAAAGATCAAATCTGAGTTTGATTTGAAGGGTAGCCGACTAGCCATTTGGGGCTGGACCGGCTAGTAGAGAGAGATAGAGAGAGAGAGAGAGTGAAGCCTGAAGAGAATTAGAGGAAAGTGAAGATGGAAGAGAGTTAGTGAGGCCGAAGACTAGAGAAGAGTGAAGAGACTTGGAGAGTGAGAGAGAGAAGGCCGAACTCTGAAGTGAAGAATGAAGGGAAAGTTTAGGCTTTTGGAAAGTTTAGGCTTTTAGATTTTTAGTTCCAATTTTAGGCTTTTAGTTTTAGGCTTTTGAGACTTACAGAGAGAGAGAGAGAGAAGGCCGGACTGAAGAATGAAGGGAAAGTTTAGATTTTTAGAGTTTTAGTTCCAATTTTAGGCTTTTGAGACTTAGAGTTTAGTTTTAATTTTTTAGCAATTAGCCGTTCTGAAGACTTAGTTACTTTGGGCAGCTGGTGTCTGGTGATTTGATGTTTACTTTTTGAGTGGAAAGAAATTTGTGGTGCACAGGTGCCGTGTGGTTCTCAATGAGGCAGAAACAACAGTGCTCAGTCTTGTCAATTATCAGTCCACTCCTCTTCAGTTCACGTGATCTGCCCTGGATTAGAATTTTTTTTTTTCTTTTAAAACTTCGGTCGGGTCGGTTTGTACGGGTTTTTAAACCCTTAACCCGCAACCCGAACCGAATATTCGGGTTTCCTGAGAGAAGGAACCGAACCCGACCTGCCAAGGGCTTCAGGCCGACCCGTTGGGCTTCGGGTCGGTCGGATTCGGGCGGTTTGAACGGGTCCTGAACCCGTTGGACAGCCCTAATCGTGATAACAATTTGATATGTATCTGATATGACATCAAGAGACTTTATCGAGTTATCATAACTTTTACATGCATTCTCCTTATTTATTTCTCCACTAGCGTGGAAAATACTAAAGGCTATATTAGTCTATAATTAATCAAGTTGTTATTGATTGCTTAATCAGCTGCTAGAGCATTTTCAGGTCTAAACCTATCTATTGGAAGTCATATCCTTGAAGTCACGTACAAAGTTTATAGTTATCACTTTGATCCAATTGCCATGCAGAGTTCAATTGTAGAGGTGATGGCTGAAGTTGCTCTCAGTTTGGCTCATATTAAGGCATACTTCCATAACATATTCTGATACAACTTATAGAGCACATGCTCTTGGGCATTTTGACATTAATCCATAACAAAGTGAAATAGACCTTTTACTGTTTAAAATATAGGAAAAAATTGCCAAATGCCCTTTTCGGGCAAAAATAGCAGCTCTTTTCCCCCTTTCCCAAATTAATTAGGGAAATGCCCCTCTTTTGAAACTCAATTTGTGATAAATCAAGTTAGGCACTATAGCGGCATTTTTAAGGAGCCTATAGTGACGTTTTTAGGGCCTATAGTGGCGTTTTGTAACTCGACCTCTATGAAATTGAGTTATAGGTAAAAAAAAAAAAATTGCCTATAACTCGATTTCATGGAAGTCGAGTTACAAAACGCCACTATAGGTCCTTAAAACGTCACTATAGGTCCTTAAAAACGCCGTTATAGGGCTCCAATTTTTTTTTTTTTAAAACTTGATTTATCTCAAATCGAGTTACAAAAGATGGGCATTTCCCTAATTAGTTTGGAAAAATGAGGCAAAACGCTGCTTAGTTTGGGAGAAAAGGGCATTTGCCCATTTTCTCCTTAAAATATAACAACATTATCCATATTATTCACCTAGATTGAAACTTCTAATAGTTATGTTCATACTATAATTACAAATTAATTATTACCATTGACACATTAGATTAATTAGAATGTTATTTAGATGCCATTAGAGCATTGGCATCATGTGTGCCAAAATATTTGGCATTTGGCACACCAAACACCAAAAACCATGCCTTATGAGGTGTTAGGGAGCTATCCATTTGATAAGCATTGCTAATAGCCATTTAATAAGCATTGTATGATTAGTATTGTTAATTGAGTAGTGGCTGTGCTGAGTTGTATTCAATTAGTTAGTTGAATTTTGTTAGTCAGTTAGTAGTTGCTGTGCTTAGTTAGTTAGTTGCATTGGTTGGGTAATTTAGGCAAGAAAAAATGGGATTGAAATGTATAAGAGGAGATTTCAGATGTTGAATGGGGATTATCCAGAAAATTAACCACTTGCTCTTCCTATTTCTCTCTAAGTCTCTCTTTTACTTTCTTTAAGTCTTTCCTTTGCTAAGGAGGTGGTTAGCCTCGAAGTAACCAATCTTTCTTTCCCAAATCCATTTGTGGGTTTGTTAAATTTTGGTTGTTTTATGTGATTTTGGTTGGTTCTTGAGATGATTTTGTTGCAAATTTGGTGGATTTGGGTTGTGGTAATGGGGGCCGGTGGGCAATGGAGGTGGCTGTGGGTTGTGGGTTTGCTAGTTGTTTTTCAAAATCTTCATATGAGAGAGGGAGAGATAGATAAAGTGAGTTGTGTAAGAAATAATAAAAAATTAATAAAGAAATAATATTTAAATGAAAAGCTAAAGAAATAATAAATTAAAAGTGAGTTATATTGATTTTAATGGGTTTTTCTTTGTTGGGATTTGTTACTTGCAAAAAGTTGAGACACACACAGATTTGTTTCTTGTAATTGGGTTTATTTCATTTTTAATTGAAACTGGGTCTTGATTTTAAGCTTTTATACTGTAACAATTTTTGACATATTATTTATCTTCATTATTGTGAGTGGGTTCCTTAACTAGGTTGATTTATCTTTTGTTTTGATGAATTCCAAACAAGTATTTGTTCATTATGTTGTAAGATTAGAGAAATTAAATGGCAAAACAAAAAGCTCAATTTTTTTGTTTCTCTAATAATGTTTTTTTTTTTTGACAATAGGGATGAGAAGAGTTGTTTCTACAAAGGTTGTATAGATCATCATTATCTGAGCTTTTGGGTTTATTTTGACTTTTCTATTGTATTTTGCCTATATTTAAAAGTTTTTTAAATTATCAAGTGATGTAAGGTTACAAGTAGAAAGCTATTTTTATTTAGAGGTTAGTAAAACTAAATATGTCTGCAGGGTGCAGTATTTTGGATGAAATATACTTTTTCACCTTGTTTTTACTAATGTGTAGAGTTTCGTTCCACGTTTGGGAGACTGCTGATTCAATTATTGTACCTTCAATTATCTAGACATGGTTGTTATCTCTATTTAAATGTGAAATATGGTGAGGGGGTAGTCTTTGATGTTGCACTTAGACCCTTTACTCTTAATTCTCTCATATATGCTACTATCCACAATTTCACATTCCTCATCATAGCCATACAATTCTTTAGATGGAATTAACGTGTTAAATGGTAGTCTGGCTTAGTTGATGATTAAAATATTTATATTTTTGTACATATGTGGTAAATAAGTCTAGGGAGGGGTCGTTCGTTTCTCTTTCCCAGTTATGTTAATTTTACATTTTTTAGAGCATTCACATCTCAGTATATTAGACTATTACTCTATTTTAAGTTGCGTTTGGTATTGGCTTAAAAATTCAGTTTTTTTCATTATTTAGCTTATTTTGCTACTATTCAATTTTTTTTGTTACTATTCATAGATCTCATTATACTTTTTAGTACTATTCATGGATCTTGATATACTATTTCAACTACCTTTTACTTCTATTTATAATACTTTCAGTAAAAAAGTTTTCAGTTTCAGCTAATAAGCTGTTTCCAAACGAACTCTTAGTATAAAAATCCTTTTATAAAAAAAAAAAAAAAAATTTACCTGACCACTTGTTAAAAACTTACACCAAATTATCTATTTGGATACTTTATTTCATTAAAATACTAATTTTCTTTATCTTTTTTAATTATTTCTCTTTTTTCACCCACAACAATCATCATTCACTCCTTTTCTTTTTCTAAGGATAAGCAAAGAAATAATAAAAAATTATTTTTGCATAAATACAATAACTTGTAAATTTACACAAGCACGGTAGTTAAAATCCGATTTGCCCTATAGATACATAAGTTGATGTAGGTGTCTCTTGGGGTTCATTAGGAAAATTTTGGGTCCTATGCTAACACATCGCAAACACTTGCCATTCTTATTTTCATTTTTTTTTTTTTTAATGCTTTGTCTCTCTTCTTTGTGAGTACTTCTATTGATCCGTCAAAATTTTATAAGAAATTTGAGTTATCAGCTCATCATATGTCAAAATAAAATTGGAGTATATTGGAACTCATTACAATTCAAAACAAGATTGTTGTGAAAATGTTACTAGATGAAGACAGCCCTCTCCTCCTCTGTCTCAAAGTCCCACCGATGAAGATAGCACTTTGCCCGTTCAAAAACGTTTCAATAATGTAATAAGCATCAATTATTATGAATACCAGACCAGTCACTTTACACAGTAACCATTTATAAATAAAAAAAGCGCATCTGAACAAGAATATAGCATTGCAGCATAGAAATAAATATTCCATACTATTCAAAACCAATTAAAAGGTAAGTGATTAAAATTTTAAGCATCGATTGAACAAATTCAATAAACTAAATGAAATTATTTCAATTAAATTGGACAATATTTTGCTCCCTAAAATAAGAAAAGAAAAGAAAAAAATTGTAATTTTTATTAAAAATAATTACTGAAAATAAGAAAATTTCAGAATTTGAAATTAGACTTGCACATAGAGTAAGAATAATAACAAAATCTTACAGCTAGAGTTTATTAAGAAAGAAAAATGTGAAAATGAAAAAATAATAATAAAAAGAAAGAGCAAGAGAAGTGAGAAATAAAGCAGGTAGATATGTAAAGGAGAGTTTTGCAATATGACAAAGTAAATACACACACAGTCTTACAAAATTGGGTTTCCAAATTAAAATATCAGTTTGTGTCTAGGTCAAGTCTGTTCGGTGCTTTTGGGATTATGGATAAAACATATTTCATTGTCAATTCATTGACTGTTAGCAAGGGGAGTATGTCTTTCACCAAATCAAATTTTACCTCATGACAAGCTCCTATGTGATGAATAAATTTGTTATTTCTTAATAATATAAGACAGAACAAACAAGATTACATTTTATTTTTCTTGACTTTTTGTTGATAGTGACAATATTGAAGAATAGATTCATTAGCACGATAAAGAAAGAAAAAAAAAAAATACAGTACTGCACCTTGTTTCCACCATCATTGAAGCTGCTTCAAGCAGAAGTCTTGACTGATGATCAGTGTTATAAGCTCTAGCATGCACAAGCCACATTATCCAAGACATCAGGACCATTCAGTCCAAACCTGCAGCATTCAAAACCATTGGCTATAAATAACTCACACGGTAGAGAAACATATTCAATTTAAGGTAGCTGTATGACACCTTTATGCTATCTATAAAAGTCTCTGTGGCCGGCCTAAATGTGGCCTCTGCATCCATGTACATTGCTTTTCCCTCTCTACCTCCTTGATCTAATGGAAGCTGAAATGTCAAAGTGAAGAATAGAGATTGATTAATGCTGTACCTACTCAACAAACTGACCTTTCAGATTAGTAATGAAATATCATAAAACCGCTGATAAGAACCTTGTTCTTATCTTTGCTTATGTGATTAAGAAAATGGCTTCTTAAAGGGAGCCAGGCCTCCAAGTTAGAGAGAAAATTCTAGAGGTAAGAGAGAGATGAATGTTATTTCTGTTACGAATCCTTTACAAATCAAATCCTCCTTTTATCTAAACAACTCGAGCTTACAAGAATCAGTTAGTTAGTTACTCTAACTACTCCTTAGCAACTAACCACCTAACTACTTGCCTATTTAACCACATGACTATTTACAATTATCCACATATATTGAGCAGGAAATTACAACCACATTCTCTATGCTACCAAACAGTGCATATCCTCTGCTCCACTATACAGTACATAACATGGAATAACATTACTTAAGCTATCCAATACAATAGTATCATCTGGTAACAGAAAGGTCAGGTGCACATCACATCACAGCAGCTAGGCTTATTGCAGCTGAGCTAACAACTCAATTAAGCATAGCAGCCAAGCACAATCATTCACAGAATCCTAACAAGTGCACTGAATTATTATTATTATTTTGGATAAGTAAAAGTGCACTGAAATTCTAATTTTACTTTGTAAAGCGAAAAAGAAAGTATGCATCTATGTCATGTGGCATTTGATGAAGCTGCTTTCTATTGCAAAGCAAAGGTGCAACATGTAATAAATTGGGGGGGGGGGGGGGTCGTAAATAAGAAGAAGAAAAAAGAAGTATTACCTGGCAAGTGACACAGGCTACTGAATAGTCAAATGTGAGGTTGTATTTTGCGAGTCATCTCGCGATTGGACCAACTCGCGAATGACCCTTGAAACTCTTTGCCTAGATGATTTTAAAGTGTGCTTTCCTTACTTCCTTACCCACACACTATATAAGCCCACATTACCCATAAAATTGTAAGGAGACTTTCAAAGAGAAAACCTTAGAAATACACTAGAGGGTTGTCGGGGGCAATTTTTTTGCACGTAGCCACGTGTCTTTGGAGGTGTGACTTTGCTAGTCCCGGATTTGTTTTGGGGAGTTCAACTGGAACTCAACATTGGGCCGCATAGACCAATGGCTTCTGGTGTATTTTTAAGCCTACAAAATACATAAAATCCAAAGTCTTAGAATCATGATAATGGTTGAAATAAATAAATAATATGCTTAGCATGATGGCTTTGATTAAATGGTGACTTAATAAGTTATTATTATGTATATTAAGTGATGTCCAATATTAGAAAATAATTAATTAGGTATCAAATGTCTAATAATGGGATGAGTCTAATAGTCCATGTCTAGTTGCGGTTCATGGTTCATGTTTAACATAATAAGGTATGTCCGGTAACGGTCCATGTCCAAATAATATATGTCCAATGGTAGCTCATGTCCAAAAAATATGTGGCCAAGGGTGGTAGATCGATTTATTAATATGTATGTTCATTAATGAAGTATTAGTGAGATTATGTTCATTAAATAGTGAGATGATATTAAAATAACTTGCATCCAACGGTAAAATAATAATGAATTACCATATGCTTAATAATGTAATTTCAAAGATGGAGAAAACATTGACTTGTCTTTTTGTTTCTAACCCCAGCTGTGTAGCAGCACTTCATTCTTTATATGATTTGTGGCTCTGGCTGTTTAGCATTAATGGTTTGATAACCTTCATGTTCTTCATATTTTGCAGCTCCAGATGTATAACATCAGTGGGCCTTAACATTTCAGCAACATGAGAAAAGGAGTCCAGCAACATAATAACATTAGTTGAGTGGTATAATGACAATGAATAAAATATGCTTAATAATATAAATTTGAAGACAAAATATGATGACTTATCTTCATGTTTTGCAGCTCCAGCTGTATCACATAAGTGGACTTAATGTTTTAGCATCATGATAAAGTGAATCCTTTTATGGTGACTTCATGTTTGAAAGGGAAAAATGGGTGCAACTGGAGGGAGAGAGAATATGTCCAGCCATGTGCATAGGTTGGTTAAGTTCATCCTCTTTATCGTGCACTTAAATAGTTTTCCTCATGTAATGCTCTTTTAGTTTTTTAGCCAAGTATGAGTGATATTGCCTTCCATAAGAAGGGCTTTTAATTTTATGAGTTTTTGCCTTTTATAAGAAGGGCTTTTAGCATTATAAATATATATCTTCCATAAGAAAGGGCTTTTGTAATGTGTTCTTAGAAGAATGTTTGATATGTTTTTAAGATGTGTAGAGATGGTAAGAAATATATATATATATATATATATATTGTGAGATATGGTGTTTGTAATCTGTATAGAAATTAGATGTAGATACTTTGTTGGACATGGATCTTGTATATATATACTTTGTGAGACATGAAGTTTAAAGATATATGAGAAGTATGTATGGGTATTTTGTGAGGAATGTATTTGTAAAATATATGGAAGTGTGAGATAGATAATATGAAGGTTAAATATAGTGAATACATAAGATTATTTGTGTTATGGGTTATGTTGCTTTCTAAGAAAGGAGATTTTGTATGAGAAATAAAGAATGAGATGGAGATGTGTTTTGGGCAGCAAAAATGATGAAGTTTTAGAATAATGGAGTGTGGGAAAGATGGGTAATGGGTAATGGTATGTTGTAAAATTGGGTGTCTACACACACATATTACATTTAACCATCCGGTAGATTTTTAAATTTGTGATACAAAACAAATCTTGATGCTCTAATGATCATAATGGTATGTCATGGGTTTTGATCGGGCCACCTGATCAAAAGTTATCATACAAACAACTTTCAATGATCATGGCTCACCTGTACGATGGGCCTGATCACATCCTATTCTAAACATTTAATTTTGATTGGTTCTCACAAGAATTAATTTGAAATTAATTAAGTGTGATTTTTGATTGGATTTCATTTTTAAAAGAAATAATAAAAAATGTTTTTCTTTATGGCATCTTATCTGCTCTGTTTTAAAAAAAAAAAATTCTGGAGATATGATCCATGAAAAATTCAAAAAAAAAAAAGAAAAATGCTCAAAAAACGTCATTATCTTCAGCAGTAACTTGAATCGCATTTTTGGTCAGAAAAACGTTGAAATTTGGATTTCTCTATTTCTATAATAGTTGTAGAGAATTAAATTTCATTTCAAAAAACATCAATCCTGAATCAATTGGAATTTTGAGCAGCAAGTTATGGCCAAAATACGAAACAGGTGCAGAAGATAACACAAATTCAGCATTATCTTCAATTTTCTCTCAAAATTTCAAATGAGTTCAACATCAAATCTGTTCAAGCCTATCTAATAGACTTATCCTTTCCCTTTGCTTCAGAAGAAAGATTTTTGAAAAATAAATTGGGTAAAGAAACAGATACAGCCTATGAAAAAATTAAAAAATGCTCAAAAGACATTACTATTTTCAGCAGCAATTTGAAACACATTTTTGGCATGGATAACGTTGAAATTTGGCTTTCTCTATTTCTGAAAAAGTTGTAGATAATTGAATTTCCTTTCAAAAAACACCCATCTTGAATAAATTGGAATTTTGAGCGGAAAATTAGAGCCAAAATATGAAGCAGGTGCAGCATCATTTCAAAATTTGAATGGGGGTCAACACCAAATCCGTCCCCAGCTCATTTAAATAGGTTATCTCCTCCCTTAGCTTCAGAAGAAAGCTAATAACTTAGCTTTAAAGCTAAGCCATCCCTTCCCCTATAAATAGAGAAGACCTCTTCCATTTTCTGGACCCCAAAAATTCCCTCTAAAGAGCTAGTGAGAAAGCAGAAAAGAAAAGTTATTGAGCAACTATTGTTTTTACTTTGGTTGTAGTTTAGTACTTCCTTGCTTTCTCCCTAAGCCCTTTAAGTGATCACTTCCCCCTTTTAATTTATGTTGGTAAGTAGTTAATTGTGTTTTTTAATTCTTTATACATGCTAGAATAAATGCTTACAAATCATTATTCACTTCTTTTATGCTATGCTTGGATGAACATGCCTATATGTCTTATTGATTTTCTCTTACATGCTTAGATGAACATTTCTAGGTGATACACAATTTTCTCTTGAATGCTTAGATGAACACTTCTAGGCTAATACACAATTTTCTTTTGAATGCTTAGATGAGCACTTCTAGGTTAAAACACAACTTTCTCTTTAATACTTAGATGAATATGTCTAGGTAGTTGTTTTACTTTTTTAAATGCTTGAACAAACATGTCAAAGTATTTTGATTTTGTCTAGATAAACATGTCTAGGGTTTTTTCCTTTACTTCTCTTCATAATTACTTGGATGATCAAATATGCTTAAAGGTTTTATTTTTATTTGTTTCTCTTTGCAATTATGTTGATGACAAATAACATGAAAATTTTGTTTTTCCTTCACATGCTTAGATGAACATGTCTAGGCTAGGAATTCTTTATTTATATTGATCTCTTGGATGAACATGCCATTACCTTCATTTTTTTTTAAATTGTTATCTAACAAGTTTTATTTATTTATTTTTTTTGTTTCTCTTTATGTCAAATTCCCCTAACACATATTTATTTACAATTCCTGTAAATCACATGTTTATATGACATATTCTTTGTATTTGTTTGACAGGACATGACATTGGCCACCTTAATCTAGGAGACCGGTTTTACCGGGCGAGATGGGTGCTTAATCCCTTCCCATCTCGTAAATTAGCCTCCGAACCAAGATCAAGGGTTCTAGACTATACTTTTGTATATACAATTTTACGTTTTTTTTTAGAATGTAACTAGGAAATTAAGCAATGTAATTTACTTTTCTTAGATTGTATCTAGGACAAAAAAGCATTGTAAATTTTTGTTACAAAATTTGATGTAAATTGTCATATACATTAATACAACAGAAGTATTTTTCATTAAAGGTTTTCTTATTTTTCCTTTTAAATTAAATAAGTGGCGACTCCATGTAAAACCCTCGATCTAGGGGGGAGCACATTTTTACAGTGGCGACTCCACTGGGGATGTTGAAGGCTAGACTCTAGCTTAGGTTATGGTGGCCAACCATGTCATTTGTTTGTTTATTGCTTTTAATAATATGTCATATTTGCTTGTCATAACATCATTTGCATAATTGGAATTGGATATGAATTGTGTATGCTGCCCGGAAACCACGGTAATTGTAGCCATGGATCGCGGTCCTCCTGGATTCATGTACCCAGTGGTGAACCTACCAACCCATCGCCTAAGCCTCACTTGATCTTTCTTGCGTTTTGTAAAGGACAAACTCTACCGTTTGGACCAACGTGGCATTCATACGTCACAAGTTGGGAGGTACAATGTCCTAGCTTTTGGGGAACCTATTAGCCTACCTTTTACCTTCATGTAAGAAGCCATAGAACTAATCTTTAGGTCAATCCCATAAAATACATTGCATCCCATGAATGTGTTTGGCTGTTGTTTGATCCATGATGTGCCTTAGTCCAATGCTTAGGCCCATCATAATTGTTTAAGATTTCTTTAAAAAAAAAAAAAAAAAAAAAAATCTAACTTATGCATTTTGGTTGAGACCAAAGAATCTCAATCAGGGTTCAAGCCCACCAAGTTCAAAGCATATCTAAAAGCTCAAGATCATCAAGCTTAAAGACATCAAGATTAAAGCCACCAATCTTTAAGTGCAAGGCCTTAGCAAACATCAAAACCGAGGCTTCCAATTAAGAAATGGCCAACAACCAAGAAGATCGACACATGAATGATCATAGGGAACAACCGCCTCTCACCACTCAAGATTTACCCAACACTTTGGTAGCAAGTCAAGCCCAACTCCAAAAGGACATCCAAGCATTGATCCAACAAATGGGGAACAAGAACTCTCATGAATCCTCTAGGGCCCAAAATGATAGTGGACCCAGAAATTCTAAAGAAAGCCATGGCTTGGTGTTGACTGAAAATGAGAAGAAGATGGTTGAACGAATGGACCAAATGGAAAAGCTCCTAATGAGATCTAGAAGGGTTGAAGAAGCTATGGATCTGCATTCACTTTCGCTCTTTCCTCAAGCAAGGGCCCTACCAAAGTTTAAGATGCCAACATTGGACAAGTTTGATGGCATGAGCTGCCCTAAAGCCCATCTAAAAATGTGCATAAGAGCATTGCAACCCTTGGGAGCTGATGAAGAGTTACTTGCCCAAATGTTTCAAAATACACTCACCGGAGCTGCCCTACGTTGGTCCCTAAATTTGGAGGATTCTCAAACTCGAACTTGGGAAGATATGTGCCATGAATTTTACAAGCAATACAAGTACAATACTAAGGTGGACATCACTTGGCGAGACCTTGAGACAACCAAGCAAGATTCTAGTGAATCTTTTCATGCATTCATCACAAGGTGGAGGACAAAAGCAGCCCAGATGACCGTTAGGCCCAATGAGGAAGAACAATTGAACATGATTGTGAAGAATCTCCTCCCGACCTACAACAAGTATCTATTTGCTCGATACTTTCCCAACTTCAAGACCCTAATTGCTGTTGGAACCCAAATTGAAGATGCCATCAATAACAGTGGGATTATCCAAGATTTCATGGACCAACAAATCATTGCTGCACCAGCATCTACCAATCAATCCAACTCTACTTCATGAGTTGCCAAGCCATAATGGGTTTTTCAAGAAATTTTTTTTTTATTACAAGCTTTGTCTGTTCCTTACTTGTTTCCATTTTCATTTCTTGTTTGATGCATTTTGTTATTCAGGTTGTGTTTGATGTAAAAATTAAAAAAAAAAATTCAAAAACTCAAAAAAATAAAAAATAAAATCTTCCAACTAGGGGCATTGGGCCCTTTAGTGGATTTTCAAAAATGATGTAAGGCTTAACCTTCTCATCAAAGCCCATTCCACTTGGAAAGAGTGTGAGAGGTCAAAATCTTCAAATGTTTTTTTCCTCAAGTACTACATGAGAATTCCTTTGGCAAAGCTTTTGCAAATCATAATGCTTAATGGGCCAACCAATCAATGTGCACCAAGAGAGAATTAATTTCATCTGATTCAAGGTAAGGATCTTTGCTAAATCACTTAGAACATAAGAAGAGAAGGTCCTAAAATGCAATCAAAGAAAATCCAATTATTAGGAACTCTCAACAAAAAAAATTCCACCTATCAGAAATTCTCAAACAATGTACACTCAATCCAAATCTTAGAACATTTTTTGTGTCACAATATTGAAGCACTCAATCCTTTCCCTTTGCTTCAGAAGAAAGATTTTTGAAAAATAAATTGGATAAAGAAACAGATACATCCTATGAAAAAATTCAAAAATGCTCAAAAAACGTTACTATTTTCAGCAGCAATTTGAAACACATTTTTGGCATGGATAACGTTGAAATTTGGCTTTCTCTATTTCAGAAAAAGTTGTAGATAATTGAATTTCATTTCAAAAAACACCCATCTTGAATCAATAGGAATTTTTAACGGAAAATTAGAGCCAAAATACGAAGCAGGTGCAGCATCATTTCAAAATTTGAATGGGGATCAACACCAAATCCGTCCCAGCTCATTTAAACAGGTTATCTCCTCCCTTAGCTTCAGAAGAAAGCTAATAACTTAGCTTTAAAGCTAAGCCATCCCTTCCCCTATAAATAGAGAAGACCTCTTCCATTTTCTGGACCCCGAATTCCCTCTAGAGAGCTAGTGAAAAAGCAGAAAAGAAAAGCTGTTGAGCAACCATTGTTCTTACTTTGGTAATAGTTTAATACTTCCTTACTTTCTCCCTAGCCCTTTAAGTGATCACTTCCCCCTTTTAATTTACACTGGTAAGTAGTGAAATTTTTTTTTTTAATTCTTTATACATGCTAGAATAAATGCTTACAAATCATTATTCACTTCTTTTATGCTATGCTTGGATGAATATGCCTATATGTCTTATTGGTTTTCTCTTACATGCTTAGATGAACACTTCTAGGCTAATACACAATTTTCTTTTGAATGTTTAGATGAGCACTTCTAGGCTAAAACACAACTTTCTTTTTAATACTTAGATGAACATGTCTAGGTAGTTGTTTTACTTTTTTAAATTTTTGAACAAACATGTTAAAGTATTTTGATTTTGTCTAGATAAACATGTCTAGGTTTTTTCCTTTACTTCTCTTCATAATTGCATGGATGATCAAATATGCTTAAAGGTTTTATTTTTTATTTGTTTCTCTTTGCAATTATGTTGATGACAAAGAACATGACAATTTTGTTTTTCCTTCACATGCTTAGATGAACATGTCTAGGCTAGGAATTCTTTATTTATATTGATCTCTTGGATGAACATGCCATTAGCTTCATTTTTTACATTAAAATTGTTATCTAACAAGTTTTATTATTATTATTATTTTTTTTTTGTTTCTCTTTATGTCAAATTCCCCTAACACATATTTATTTACAATTCCTGCAAATCACATGTTTATATGACATATTCTTTGTATTTGTTTGACATGACATGACATTCGCCACCTTATCCTAGGAGACCGGTATTACCGGGCGAGATGGGTGCTTAATCCCTTCCCATCTCGTAAATTAGCCTCCGAACCAAGATCAAGGGTTCTAGACTATACTCTTGTATATACAATTTTACGTTTTTTTTTTTTTTTAGAATGTAACTAGGAAATTAAGCAATGTAATTTACTTTTCTTAGATTGTATCTAGGACAAAAAAGTATTGTAAATTTTTGTTACAAAATTTGATGTAAATTGTCATATACATTAATACAACAGAAGTATTTTTCATTAAAGGTTTTCTTATTTTTCCTTTTAAATTAAATAAGTGGCGACTCCATGTAAAACCCTCGATCTAGGGGGGAGCACATTTTTACACGTTGCTACAGCCTAACCCAAAAAACATTGAGGAGCCTATAATGGCATTTGTGAAACGTTCCTATAGCCCAACCAAAAAAAAAAAAAAATTTGTGGGACCTATAGAAGTGTTTAATAAATACCACTATAGGTCATTTGTCTTAAAAGAGTCTAGAGTGGCGTTTTACAAATGCCACTATATGTTCTTAGAGAAATTAAAAAAAAAAAAAAAAAACTTATTCCTAGAACTTCCTAGAATGTTAACATACGGTTTGCAAAAAATTAAAAAGAAAAAGAAAAAATAATAGTGGCATATTCTTAGAATATTTTGTGGCATATCCCATAGTATTCCTTAAATAAATAAAAGACCCCCAATCCGAATAAGGTTCAAGTGTTCAATAGATCACTTGTATTTGGGTAGATGTACGATGCGTTTAATACTTCAAGAAACAAAGTCATGCAAGTCTGTCCAAGATTCAAGTATGAAAAGTGCTGTAAATTAAAACTCGACAGCTAGCATTTATCGAGCCTTGAAGAGCTGTTCCAGCCTGTGGCTCGGCAGCAGCTCGATAGATAGGGTATCTGTCGAGGTTTATGAAGTTTAGTTTTTCAGGACTGTTTTTCATCCAATCTGTGAATGTATGTTTGGGCTTTCTTTTCTCACAACCCTAAACATATATAAGGATTATTTTAAGGACCATAAAATGTTATGCACAATTGCACAAGAGCAAATTTCACAAGAATGAAGAAGTGTAACTGAAAACCTAGTTTGCCCTAGTTCTTGAAGAAGCTGCTGTGTTTGTACACCATAGGGTTTTGTGACCAAGCAATTTCATGATCTGAAGAACTATGCAGCCAACAACCTTCTCTAGTCGGTGATTGAAGTCGTGTACTGGGATCCGTGTAATTGGTTAGTCACGTATTGGGAGCCGTGCATTGAAAATGAGAGATTGTTACTACTGAACAAGTCCAATTGAGTATTGGGGTAAGGGTTTAACTGTAGTTTGGTATAAGGTACTGGGATTTCTTTACTTGTAACCGCTTGTTTTGATAATAGTGGATTCTCGGGAGTGGTGACCTTAAAATCACCCGGTGGGGTTTTTACCGTGTAGGTTTTCTGCATTTGTAAACAAATCACCATGTCAATTTAATTTCTGCTGCATACTTTAATTAATTGGTGATTTATTTGTGCTACCACGTACTTTGCATGTTAATTTGATTAATTAATAAAGTTGGCTAATTAATCAATTAATTTATCACAAGAGGTTAATATGTTTTGGGCCTATCAATTTGAATTGTCAAATGCTAGGGATGGCAATGGGGCGGGGTGGGGTGGGGCCGAAGGATGAGGCCTTTGTCCCTACCTTGCATGGTTTTGTCTTGCCCTATCCCGTAAAACTCTACTTTTTGTTAATTTGCCCTACAACTAGTAATTTTTTTTAATGAAACCTATTTCATAAATAAAAGTATACTTGAAATTACATCCAAATTTATCCCATCAAATCAAATTTTAGAAAAAATTGAATAATATATCCAAGTGTTTAACAAAAAAATCATTAAAAAAAAAAAATCTCATAGTATAACACATAACAAAATAAAGGCAGAGAACAATAAAATAAAGGCAGAGAACCACATTGGGTTGAATAAAATAAGTTAATATTAATATGTTTGTTTAAATAGTAGGGTTTTAGGATTTGAAAATTTTACAATTATAAACCTTAGCAATGTGAGGAGGGGCAGGGTGGGGTGAGTATAAAAAGTCTAAACCCATCCCTGTACTGTCTTATGGTGCGGGGTAAAATCTTGCCCCATCCTCGCCCCACCACCTTTGCGACGCCGGGAAAATCCATGCGGGGCGAAGCAGGGAGGGATGGGTTAAGCGAGGTGGGGAAAAATTGCCATCCCTATCAAATGCGTTTGAAATTTGTGTCCTTTTGGTATTAAAAAAAATAAAAATCTATTTGAAATTTAAATTGTAGTGTCAGGGCACACTACCACACCTAACAAAAGGTAAAGTCGCTTAAAGCATTCTCATCAAGAATGCTAAATATTTTAGCATTTATCATTTCAAAATCTTACTTTATCAATTTTAACATACCGTTTTACAATCCACCAAACATCAAACATTCTATTTTTTTTTACAACTTCATTTAAATAATATTATTTTTATTTTACCACTGTGTCTCTCTCTTTCCACCACTTTCTTCTCAGTCCAAGCAACCCTAGTCATAGCCACACCCACGGCTAGCCACTGTCAGCCACCACCTCCACCATAAAAAAAAAAACCACCAGCCGGACGGCCACCACAATCCCCAACCACCAAAACCACAAACCCAAATCCATAACCTCATCACCACCCAAACCCACATCCTCATACCACAATCAGCCAGAAATCGCCTCCGATTTTGATCTCTCGTCGCTCTGGTTCTGACTCTGAACCTCTTCTTTGAGATTTTCAATTTCTTCTCTACAACTTGAAGCGTCACATAGCCCCAACTTGGAGAAAATCTCAACGAGCTTAGATTGTTCTGGAACAATCTCGTTCTTGATCGAATTGAGCACACCCAAAATGCCACGTTTAACCTCGTCGTCTCTGCGATCTGCGTAAGGCTTATTGTTGGAGCACTATTTTCTAATCAAAACGACGAGCTCTTTGATGTCGTCGTTCAAATCGAACCACAAAACCCATCACCCACCCACCCCGATCTCAACCCTAACCAAAACCCACCACCACCCACTCACTTCATTCTTAACCCCAACCAAAACCCACCACCCTGATCTCAACCCCATTAAAACCGTCGCCAAGCACCACCGATACCCACCAAATCATGACCACAATCGCCGACCACAAACCCTTCAAGCTTAAGGAGGAGCAGATGAGTGAGGGAGAGTGAGAAAGTGAGGGAGAACCAGAGAACGAGAACGAGAGAACGAGAGGGAGAGTGAGAAAGTGAGCCGTGTCTAAGGAGAGAGAGAATTAGAAATCAATAAAATGTTATACAATCTTGCTACAGTGCGCTCTAAAAAATGAGAGTGCACTGTAGCAAGATTGCAAATTTTATAGCATATACAAGTTTTGATGGAGGGGTTTTTTGGGTTTCAGATGCTAAAAAATAGCATTTATAGCATTTAGCATTCTTGATGAGAATGCTCTTATTTGACAAAAACAAAAAGCAAAGAAAGTTAAAAGAAACATTAGTGGAGCAAGTTTGGACAAAAGATGAAGAAGAAGAAAAACCAAAGACAAAGAGGAGATGGAGAACGATTGTTGAAGTGGCTTCGCTGCCAGAAAAGTGGAAGTGATTGCAAGGTCTGGGTTTTTTTTTTTTTTTTTTTTGGTGTTTTTTTCCCGAAATGACCAGTACGTCTCGGTATTTGGAGCAGAACGAAACAGCTGTGTTTCTGTTCTGGCCTAAGCACTGGTATGGAAAATTCTGGTTGTACCGATCGGTACGATATGGAATTGACTTCCTTGGTTTCAACGCATAAGAAAATCATGTTCAATGTTTATTTGTTTTGTAAATTTTTGGGGCATGTGTTTGTATTTTTGTAAATTTGAGTGATAGATTTATAAGGTTAATGTAAGAAAAGAAAAGTTTTTTTTTTTTTTTTTTAAAAATTTTCTTAGTTCTTCATGTTCATCTCTTTTTAAAAAAAAATTGAAACCATTAATATTAATGCTTTCAAATTTCAAAAATTAAATTTTCAGTTTTAAAAAATAAAAAACTTTTGATTACCAAAAATTAATTTTTGGTAATTAAAATTTTTTTTGTTGATGGTTTTTGGCTATAATGGCATTTTAAATGCTGCTATAGCCAATTTTTTTTTTAAATATAAAGATCTATAGTAGCGTTTTTAAAACGCCACTATAGGGTATGGATCTATAGTGGCATTTTAAAACGCTGTTATAGCATTTTTAAAAAAATTAAAAAAATTGGTCGCGGGTATGTTTTGATTGGATTAATTTTTTTGAGTGTGATCTTGATCCTTGACCTCTGTTGTCATGAATAATCTTAAGTGTCTTATTGCTGATGCTTGTGAAAATTTAAATAAAAAAGATATTGATGATGAGATTGATTCACTACTACAACTTTAACAAATTGCAAAAAAAAGTTGTGTCTCTCTAAATTTATTCATAAATTAAATTCTATAATTTTGGGGCTTTTCAAATTAACCCTATACTTTCATAAGTACAAATTAAATCCTAAAATTTTAAATCCATCTTAATTCAAGTACTCTATTATTTCTCTTTTATATCACTCACGGCATGACTCAGAGTTTGAATTTAAATAGAATTTTAAAGAGGGTCATTGTGTTTTTTGGTGAAGCTGAGTTTTTTGTACCACCTTTACAAAAAAAACTTGAGGCCCAAACTTAAGCCCCAGTCAGGGAGGGTCAGGGCAGCCAGTGAGGGCCCAAATAAACAAAGTTATCTAAAGTTCTTAACAAATAAAATGGCCCAAATATTTATAATTTTTATACCTGATTCCTGAACCTCAGAACCTGATACGGTGAGATGAGCAGTTGAGACTTGAGAGAGGCTGAGGCGGAGAGCAGAGAATCAGAGAGAGGCTGAGGAGGCGGAGGAGCTTCAAGCTTGCTGCCTTGCTTGAGCTGTTGTCTGTTGAGCGAACAGTGGAGACTGGAGACTAGAGAGAGGCGGAGAGCAGAGAGACTAGACAGAAAGGTAAAATTTTTAGGGTTTTGAGTGGATTTATTTGTGATTGTTTTGTGGTTAATCTCTTTGATTCAAGGTAAGGATCTTTGCTAAATCACTTAGAACATAAGAAGAGAAGGTCCTAAAATGCAATCAAAGAAAATCCAATTATTAGGAACTCTCAACAAAAAAAATTCCACCTATCAGAAATTCTCAAACAATGTACACTCAATCCAAATCTTAGAACATTTTTTGTGTCACAATATTGAAGCATTCATAATTTTTATTCCAAGAGGAAGTTACTAAAAGAGTTCGAGTTACCGTGCCTATAAACAAGCCTTACTAGGGATAGGAGGCCATCTTTGGTTTAGCCACATTATTCCTTGACACCCATTACAAATATTATCCATTGCTAGCCCATTTGAGCTATTAAACAGTTAGCCTTTTTTTCATGAACCCATAACAACCTAAACCTAGGGTGGGAAAATTCGAGTGTGCATACTCAAATTTTATGCTAAGGAGGACAATCTCATAGCTTCAATGAAGACATCAAGAAAAGCAGAGTCCATCATACGGAAAGAGATGAGAGCTCATCAAGTCAAAAAGCATGAAGCAACAAAAAAAAAAAAAAAAAAATCCCGCTAGATTGAAAACCTGAAAGGACAGTCTAAGCAAAAATTAGGGATAAAAAAAAAATGGTAGATTGAAAACCTAAAAGGGCAGTCTACGCAAAAGTAAAAAAAAAATTGAGTGTGAGAGAGCCTGCTAGATTGAAAACCCGAAAGGGCAGTCTAGGCAAAAATTAAGGCACAAAAAATTATTTTGAACTATGGATGACCTGATCCTTCTTTTAAAAGAGGTACATAGGCAGCTTTTTCAAGCACGGTCATATAAAAAAAAAAGCACGATCATATCAGATCAAAGAAAGAGGAATAAAAAAGGACAAAAGAAGTCCAATTGATCGAAAATCGAAGAGGCAGCCTAGTCACAATTGCCAAAAGAAGAGAAAAAGAAAAGGCGACCTTGTCATAGGTTTCAAAAGAAGAGAAAAAAGCAGAACAAAGAAGGTCGAAAACTGAAAAGGCGGCCTAGTCACAAGTTCCAAAAGAAGAGGAAAGATTTGTCAAGATGAAATTCTAGAGATTTGAAAAACAAGCATGAAAGCAAATTCATACAATAAATCAATGAAGAGAAAGGCAGAAAAATTCAATCACAACAAAGACCTCAGCACAAATTCAAATCAAAGAAGAAAATTTGAAAGCTCAAAAAAGAGTTGCCTAAGAAGAATACAAGGCAAACAAGCATGATATAACATTGATACAAATGATCCATGATGACCAGTGAGCAGATGACAAGAATGATGAGAATTTCAGCACAATGTCAAGAAAGGGAGAAACAAGAAAATCCTTCTAATGCCTAACTTTTCAGTATTGCACACTTGAGGGGAATATCTACAGGGGATTTTGAGCCTTTTTATACCATTTCTTTCATAACCCGAACCTAGCCTACATTACAACCCATGCATAAAGACCTCCTTGAAGTTTTGCTAGTCATAGGCACACCCTTAACTCTGGCAATATTTTCTCTTTGATTAAAAAGGAAAAATGCTTTAGGTTATCAAGCCTCATTGGCAAGTAATCTCCATGATACAGTTTCTTAAATTCTCAAATGACTTGAAAGAATTCTCTAATTAAGGGCACTCCCTTTTTGTTTGTTTCCAACAAATGTGACTCCCAAATTTGGGGCACTCCTCTTTGTTTCTATCCCAAAAAAAAGTGTCTCCTAAACTTGAAGCACTCAAAAAAAAAAAAAAAAAAAAAAAATCACATGACTCTCAAACATCTCTACATTTCATTTCTTTGATTGTCCTTGAAGACCTAATCCAACAATGTTTAAAAAGAAGAAGCAAATTTGATTACATGCATTCAATGACTTTGATCCTTTTTAGTCAAAAAGATTGACTTGACTCTTAAACAGTATGATATGCTAAAATAGTTGTTGAAAGGATTATCTCATGATCATTTGGGAAAGAAAAAGAATTTTCTCAAAAGGCACCACTATTCACCAAATGGTTTTTCAAGAAGAAAATCAATTTCTTTCAAAAACAAAATTTTTTCATGATCAAGTCCATTTTGACAATGCAATGCAAGGTTTGGTTGGAAGCCATGATCATCTTTTGGGTGGACTAGATGTCTTCCCTATAGACTTGAACTATGTCTAACCTAGTCCTCCTCAAGAAAAGTGCGCAGGCAACCAGTTAAAGGTGTTGTAAGCAATAGGCACCAAATCAAGACAATGACCCAAAGTTGTTTGCAAATAGCTCTAAACTAGGGGCATTGGCCCATTTGCCTTTTTATCTGCATTAAGCATGCCTAAATTATGAGCATTGGTCCATTAGTTTTCATATGCAAGCTTTTCATCTATTTTTCTATGCAAGCATGTTTATACTAGGGGCATTGGTTCAAATTAACTTGTTTCTAACAAGCTTGATAAAGGAAAATTTTCATCTTTGCAGGAATTAAGCAAAAATCTCTCAGCATTCAATAACAACTTCAAGTCCAAATCACCAAATCAGCTAAGAAGTGTCACATCTCACATGGATCAACTAAGAAGTCTCCCATATCACACAAGGCTCAACTAAGGAGTCTCTTGCATTCATTGAAGTTGACTAGTATTGTCCAACATCTCAGGCTCTAGGGTTTGACAAAGTTTTTTTTTTTTTTCTTGAAAGTCACAAAAAGTTTTCAGAAAAATCCAAAAAGATATTTAGAAAATTCATAAATTTTTTTCAAGGAAACCTGAAAGTTTTTCAAAATTCTTACAAATTTTCAACAAAACCCATCAAGGTTTTCATACTTTATTTAACAAATTTTCAAAAAATAAAATTCTCAAAACTCGACAAGGTTTGTGAACAAAATTTTTTAAAAAAAAACCCAGCAAGGTTTGTCAACAATTTTTCAAAACAAGGTTTTCATGACTTTCTCGAAAAATCAAACAAGATTTTCAGAAAGTTTTAGCATCTTTTTCAAAAGTTGAGGAAAATCCTGCAAGATCTTCAAACATCTCTCAAAAAAAGAACGCTTGACAATGTTACACAGTTTTCACAAAAACCCAACAAGGTTTTTATCAAATTTCCAAAAGACATGACAAGATCATTCCAAGAATGCCCAACATGTTTTCACAAATACAAATTTTGATAAGAATATCAAAATTTTCAAGAGAAAATTCAACAAGATTTTTAACAAGTTTCAAGTTCAAAAATTTTCAAAAAATAGACAAGTTTTTAGAAAATTTGCCAAGATCTTCATAAGAAAACCCAACAAGGTTTTTATCAAATTTCCAAAAGACATGACAAGATCATTCCAAGAATGCCCAACATTGTTTACAAATTTGGTAGGAATATCAAAATTTTCAAAAGAAAATTCAACAAGATTCTCAACAAATTTCGGGTTCAAAAATTTTCAAAAACATACAAGTTTTTAGAAAATTTGCCAAGATCTTTACAAGAAAGCCCAACAAACTTTTCAAATAAAAAAGCCCGACAAGGTTTTTTTAAAATAATTTACAGGTTCAAAATTTTCAAAAAAAATAATAAGTATTTTTTTTTTTTTTTGAAAAAATTGCCAAAACATTTTGGATCAAAATTTTTTGGAAACCAACAAGTTTCCACAACTTTGACAAATTTTCATCACACATCGGTTAAATTTCAAGTTGCAAAATTTGATGTCTTTCTTTTACATTGACATTCGCTTTTCAAGCTCTGTCAATGAGGGGCATTCTATAAACACCCAATTTTACAACTTGCATTTATCCAACCGGTAGATCTTTAGATTTGTGATACAAAAAATTTTTTGATGTTCTAACGATCATAATGGAATGTCATGGGTTTTGATCGGACCACCTGATCAAAAGTTATCATACAAATAACTTTCAATGATCATGGCTCGCCTATACGATGGGTCTGATCACATCCTATTCTAAACACTTAATTTTGATTGGTTCTCACAAGAATTAATTTGAAATTAATTAAGCGTAATTTATAATTGGATTTCATTTTATTTCTTTTTTTTTTAAAGAAATAATAGAAAATGTTTTTCTTTATGGCATCTTATCTGCTCTTTTTTTTTTTTTAAATTCTGGAGATATGATCCATGAAAAATTCAAAAAAATAGAAAAATGCTCAAAAAACGTCATTATCTTCAGCAGTAACTTGAATCACATTTTTGGTCAGAAAAAAGTTGAAATTTGGATTTCTCTATTTCTATAAAAGTTGTAGAGAAGTAAATTTCCTTTCAGAAAACATCAATCCCAAATCAATTGGAATTTTGAGCAGCAAGTTATGGCCAAAATACGAAACAGGTGCAGAAGATAACACAAATTCAGCATTATCTTCAATTTTCTCTCAACATTTCAAATGGGTTCAACATCAAATCTGTTCAAGCCTATCTAATAGACTTATCTTTTCCCTTTGCTTCAGAAGAAAGATTTTTGAAAAATAAATTGGATAAAGAAATAGATACATCCTATGAAAAAATTCAAAAATGCTCAAAAGACGTTACTATTTTCAGCAGCAATTTGAAACACATTTTTGGCATGGATAAAGTTGAAATTTGGCTTTATCTATTTCAGAAAAATTTGTAGATAATTGAATTTCCTTTCAAAAAACACCCATCTTGAATTAATTGGAATTTCGAACAGAAAATTAGAGCCAAAATACGAAGCAGGTGCAGCATCATTTCAAAATTTGAATGGGGATCAACACCAAATCCGTCCCAGCTCATTTAAACAGGTTATCTCCTCCCTTAGCTTTAGAAGAAAGCTAATAACTTAGCTTTAAAGCTAAGCCATCCCTTCCCCTATAAATAGAGAAGACCTCTTTCATTTTCTGGACCCCGAATTCCCTCTAGAGAGCTAGTGAGAAAGCAGAAAAGAAAAGCTATTGAACAACCATTATTCTTACTTTGGTTGTAGTTTAGTACTTCCTTGCTTTCTCCCTAGCCCTTTAAGTGATCACTTCCCCTTTTAATTTATGTTGGTAAGTAGTTAATTTTTTTTTTTTTTTTTAAATTCTTTATACATGCTAGAATAAATGCTTACAAATCATTATTCACTTCTTTTATGCTATGCTTGGATGAACATGCCTATATGTCTTATTGGTTTTCTCTTACATGCTTAGATGAACACTTCTAGGCTAATACACAATTTTCTTTTGAATGCTTAGATGAGCACTTCTAGGCTAAAACACAACTTTCTCTTTAATACTTAGATGAACATGTCTAGGTAGTTGTTTTACATTTTTAAATGCTTGAACAAATATGTCAAAATATTTTGATTTTGTCTAGATAAACATGTCTAGGGTTTTTCCTTTACTTCTCTTCATAATTGCTTGGATGATCACATATGCTTAAAGGTTTTATTTTTATTTGCTTCTCTTTGCAATTATGTTGATGACAAATAACATGACAATTTTGTTTTTCCCTCACATGCTTAGATGAACATGTCTAGGCTAGGAATTCTTTATTTATATTGATCTCTTGGATGAACATGCCATTACCTTCATTTTTTTTTTGTTATCTAACAAGTTTTATTTTTATTTTTTTTCTCTTTATGTCAAATTCCCCTAACACATATTTATTTACACTTCCTGCAAATCACATGTTTATATGACATATTCTTTGCATTTGTTTGACATGACATGACATTGGCCACCTTAACCTAGGAGACCGGTTTTACTGGGCGAGATGGGTGCTTAATCCCTTCCCATCTCATAAATTAGCCTCCGAACCAAGATCAAGGGTTCTAGACAATGCTCTTGTATATACAATTTTACCTTTTTTAGAATGTAACTAGGAAATAAAGCAATGTAATTTACTTTTCTTAGATTGTACCTAGGACAAAAAGCATTGTAAATTTTTGTTACAAAATTCGATGTAAATTGTCATATACATTAATACAACAGAAGTATTTTTCATTAAAGGTTTTCTTGTTTTTCCTTTTAAATTAAATAAGTGGTGACTCCATGTAAAACCCTTGATCTAGGGGGGAGTACATTTTTACACTACATTATCTTCAAAATATTAAACTTGATATCATTGGAATTAAAAAAACTTATTTTGTTTGAAGTACTAAAAAAAAGCATACTCATTAAATTTCTTAGTAGTTCATCCATCTTAATCAACTAATGAGTTTGATAAATTTCTCAGTAGTTGGATTTTCTTGATATGTTAGGTTGCTTTTTGGATGAGTTCCATTTTCCTTATTGGACTTATTGCATGAGTTTCATATTTTCCGCCTGTAATATGTCTTCTGCCATTAATTATGAGTCCACTTCTAGCAGCCATATGTGCAATACGGATCGGTGTGTGGAAAGGACCACCCTATCTATCCGTAATTTCGGTAGGAGGTTCAATGGATGTCAGAAGTGGTCGCCGGTTAGTATTACATGATTTTATTGTCGTTACATATTTGACTTGTCATTTTCTTACTATCTTTGTTGACCATCTTTTATATGCCTTCAATGTTGTATGTAGGATGTCGATCAGGCATGTAAGTTCTTCAAATGGTTGGACAAGAACACATACCCACATAACCGTGCCATAGCACCACTTGTCCATGAAAGGTTTGCCCGATATAAGGCTGAGGCCGTAGCTGCAAGAAATGAAAGGGATAAGGCTCATGCAAGGGAAGCATAAGCACGGGAGCTCCTAAGGATAGCAAAGCGCAAGACTGAAAAAACTAAGCTCGCACTCCAAATTACTGAAAACAAGGTCTACAAGAATAGGTTAACTTTATTTTTGTCTTGGACTATACTTGGGGTTTATTTTGTATTCTCTATTGCTTTTGGGGGCCATGGCCACACGCAACTGCATCTGCCATGACCCATTGACAGTCACGTGTATAATGTAAATATCTTTCATATTTAGTTATGCAGTTTTTTTTTTTTTGGTGAACTATATTTTTTTGTAGGTAGTTTGAGGAGCTAGAAATAACATATTATGTACTTATAATACATTTGTCATTTCCACTACGTGGAACCTAGACAATTTTAACCAGTTCTAGTTTTCTTTGGGCGACATACCAAAAAAAGAATATTTGGCATCTCTTCGGTGATTAGCATAATCATAAGTGACATGATATATTGCAAGAGCCTCATTGTAGACCTCATATATCCCCCTTTTACACTCTTCAAATTCTGCAGCACCATACAATATCATCTTATAGTAGTCGCAATATTTTTTTTATGTTTGATGGTCCAACAATATTTTTTATACGACATATCAAATATATGTGAACACATGTTATGGGTATACCATGCCTTCCAAAAATATATCTTATAATAATTGATACATTCGAATTACGTTACATAATTATGCGGAGAATATATCTGCACGTTGTCATGTCATTCCAAAATAGTGCAGTAACGTTACAAGTTGAACTAAGTTATACATCCACATACGTAAATAATATTTTCATCACATATTATAGTGCTAAAACAATTACGCTGCAAACCCATAGCATCTACTTTGCAGCGAAGTAAATGGTCAATTGCCATTTTCAACATATAATTATCTCACATTGCCACAGGCAACCTAATCATCCCACATTGTGTCAGTGATATTGTCCCTAAATTGGTCCATCGCTCTCTTCGATGCATTTGACATTTATAGTACATGCCTTTGGGTCGCTAAGCTTGTTGATGCTCCATCATCGCCACTGCCTTCACTATTGGTCGCACTACCTTCACCAACACTCTCCCCTATTGTTTTGAACAATTCATCACTCCGATTGCTCAAGCATATGAAATTGTGTAGAGCACAGCACATAATAACCATATACCACTGCCTAATTGGCTTGAAGTTTGGCATTAAATTCAGAATGGGGAAACGGGCCTTCAGCACTCCAAAAGACTGCTCAATAACCATTCGCAAGGACGAGTGCCTGTAGTTGTACAACTCTTTCTTTGATGTTATCCGTCTACCGCTTGAGTGGAATTCCTGCGCATGGTACCTAGTTGATTATGAGGGGGGAGAAAACTAGTACTAATTGGTAGACCTGAATCCACCAAGTAGTACGACCCTACACACACACACAACCAGCAAGCTTGTAATTAAGTTGTTCATAAACATACTACTTAGACGTGGAGGATAAAATAATTTTAGTTAAAGTCACAGTAATGTATAGTACTTGTTGGTGGCCATGGGAATCCATGCTTCCGGTCACTGATCGCTTTCTTGGAAACCCTTAAGTCATTCGCACTGCCCTCCCACCCACCATGGACAAATGTGAACTACATATCCATGTTACACACACATAGCACATTAGTTGTTATAAGGCTCTTGCAGTTCCTGTGTGCTTGAGTCTCATTTGTAGAAGGTCAAGCACTCACGTGCGTTCCATTAATTGCCCCTATACATCTCTACACATGAAAGTTTTCATTAATCTTAGCAAGCACATATCAAATATCATATTATTTTACTGTTATACGAAGTTAGTTATGTAAGAGAATGTTTTGTACCTTAAACCATGGCTAGTACTTGTTCACTTGAAGATGTTCGGGGAGGCCTATGACATTTTGATCAAGTTTAATTAAATGCTTCGCGTAGTGGTGGACAACCCGCAACGCCTTACGAAAATGCCGGCACACGGTTTCTGTTAAGTGCTGAAACCTGTCTGCAACACATCTAAAGCGGGTGTTATGTCCAAGTATGTACAATAACATGGCCACGGCCTGAGTGGCATTCACCTCACCATGTCCGTCCCTCAAGTAACCATGTTGAGCCAACTCGTCCACTAAATGTAACAATAATTTAAGTGTCATGTGGAACATCTCGTAACACTTAGTTGGATTACCTTCAGTGACCTCGTCCATATACGCCTTGCCGGTCAACACACTTGTTCGCATTGGTTGTTTATCATAATGCTGTTGCATGTACGCATACATCTCCCCAACTATAGGATTCACTAAATTAAATTCTACTTCTTCTTCACGTTCGGCCTTCGAATCGGTCCAATCATCATCATTAGCTTCACAGTCATTGCTGGAACCAACGTCATTGAAGTATGCATTATCGAAGTCATACTCTTGGATCGCCCGCCACCAGTCATTTCCAAACGCCATAAGTCACCTACACATTAGCACAAACACACTATTCAGGTAGGTTATGTAAAGAGAGATATAAAAGTAAATATGTTATTCTTAACAGTCTAAACCTCAACCTGTAATCCAACAAAGTGATGAGACCATCAACACAGGAAATAGAAACCTATCAAATAGTCATACTAATAACATCAACCATAGATTATAATAAGACAATAAAAAATAAATAAAACAAGTACATTGCATAATATAAATGTATAATATAAACACCTAATTCAACAGTCACCATAATAAACACCTAAAAATCAATGAACCCAAAATCCAAATCCATCACATAATATAACACAAACCATACAAACATCCCAAGTTCATAAATAACATAAACCTTTGTATTATCCATACGAAACAAAAACAAGGAAATGTTCACAACCCTATTATCCTTAGTACATAAAAACCAAATAGCTTAGACTTAATGCAATACAATTCTCCCTCAATCCTCCTCCGGGTTTAGAATGTCCTCAATCCAAGACTTCCTCCTATACTCCGGCATACACATAAACACTACCCTATATAGGCCTTGTTACTCAAATCCGCATACAAATTCAGCACCTCCATTGACTTGGCAAGTGAACAAGGATCACCCCCTACAATAGATTGAGCACACTAGTCAGATGAACCGCTAGACTTGCCAAGTTTACCACTATACCTACGTTCGGACATTACGGTGTACTTCTTTAGGGTCATAGTCATTTCACTTACCCTATCCGACCTCTTCGAGACCTTCTTACCCTTGCCACTTGCATTTTGCACAAGACATTTTCCCACCCGTTGGGTTACCTCCTCAACCGCAACATCCTCTGCAGTTTGCAAGAAACTGTCAAAGTTAGGGGTGTAACAATCATCGTCCAAATGGGTGGGTGCACTTGCATTGGCATTGGCAAGTTCTTCTTCTAGGGCACGCTCCTCATCACTATTCAGGGGAGGAGTGTTTGAGGAGATCTGTAGGTTCCCAGTCGCAGTATTAGGGGTGAACAACTATTGCAGTGATGGGTAGTCTGGGCATCCCTATTTCCTTAAGTTAGCTGCACCACGATTGCTCTACAATGTCCTTGGAAACATTAGCACACTAAATGCAGTAGTTCATATATTACCAACTTGGAGGCAAATTGCATAAATAAATAATTGCAATAACTTATATAATTAATAAACGATAGTAAACATACTGCAATCACATTCTGCCACACCTCGTCAGAACAAGTCACTATTTGGGTCTGCTTGTCCCACTCCTACCCTGTGTGTCTTAGCAACTAGCTCCACTTGCGTTGTTTAAATCGGAGCCTACTGTGCTTCTATTGAACTTGCTTAAAGACAAAGTCTTTCTTGGTCATTTCGTTAAGTTCAGTTATAATTGATGCCCACGTAGGACCCTTGAACACATCGTTTGGCATGTTACCCTTAAGTTGTTCCTCCAACATGACCTCAATAAAAATATGTTCTACATTGGGAGGCCATTTTTTCTCATCCATCGCTTGTGATTCATGTGCCATCTATTTGAAATATCTCACGTGGTAAGCTCATGACAGATAAGAATTTTAAGAATTGATTAATAGGACTATAGGATTCATGTGCCATGTAGGTTTAAAGAATCCAAAAAATGAAAAATATTCTACAGTTAAATCAACACGGATAAGAAAAAGCATGCACGGAATGTAAGAAACAAGCCATCTATATATAAGAAACAATGGTAATATATAAATCCTTCATTAAGGTTTACCACATTTACAATGTGACCAGCTATACAAAAGATGGAAGATCGAAGTAATGTGTTAGTAAACTGAATAAGGGGTCACAAATACAACTAGGTTAGTGCATGGTTAAGTACATGGTAATCCATATGAAAGTACGCTACTGAACATAATGGGAAGAAAATATGTCAGCAATAAATCAAAAGGGTCATGCACTAAATTGGTTTGACTACACATCCGCCTCTTACTAAGGCGGGTCATCAGACAATCGGTTTGGAGAGGCCACGGGGGAAACATTAGGCCAAAGAGATTTGGTACGGACTCCCATTGCTCTGTGATAATTCTGTCAAATACGCTTCCACCTCGTAATTACCAGCCTCACGGTAAAGGCCTTCCCCATGCGGGCATTAAGATTGTTTGTGATCTCCTCCCACACGTGCGCATTGGCATGATAAGGACGCAAATTCCCACAAACATAGTGTCCAAGTACAGAGTCACACAACAAATCCTCACAATTGGCATCCCATGTTCTCAACTTCGCAGCCATCTTAAAGAACAACACACACATCTCATACACAATCATATCACAAGTACAATAAAGGCATCCCAGTATTTTTAGAGGAACAAATATTGAGCATAGGATCCATATTAATATGTATATATTACTACAATGACATGTACTGACTTATGTTGTTTGAAATTCATAAACAGTATTAAAGATATAAGCAAATCAATAAGACACAAATATTCAACAAAATAAGGCAAAAGCACTCCACATCATTTGGGAAAATCTTTCCACTTCGAACCTAAGCTCAATTTCATGCAAGAATCATCGTATCAGTTGTTAATAAATTCAAACCAAACAGTGTGCAGTGCTGGAACTAAAAATCACTGTGAACAATCAGTGTAGCAAGGGTAAGAATCACTTTGCCTTAAACTGTCCAATGAACAATTGATGTGACAAACAAGAAGCAAATTCAGTTTCATAAACAATAACATTGACAACTAAGCTGAAGTTTTTCACATTTTTGGGATCAGTAATAGATCCTCAACAACAAATAAGGACCGAGCACATGCTTTTACTTCCGCAGTTTCATAGACATTAGAGGAAAGACTCTTCTACTTGACAATATAATTTAGACTTTTGGACAGTGATTAAAAATTTAAAAATAATAATAAAATTTTGTTTCATATTATTAAAAAAAAAAAAAAAATTCCCCTGTAGTTAATCAACTGCATGTCATCAATCCAAAAGGAAATTAGAACTCCTAGAATCAAGACTATCGCATCAATTTAAGGTGCAATGCACTAGATAGGTTGAGGAGATATGATAAATTCTAGGATAAATTAACCTTTTTTATTTGAACCCAAGATATATGAACTTTTTTTCAGCCAATAAATAAAAGACTTCTTAAAAAATTTACTTCTCAACTATTTAATAAGAAAAAGGTCCAAGTGCTACCACTACTCCCCTATAAGATTGTTGGATGAGTTTAACTCTAAGAAAAACCAAACCACTAATAGACTTTAAATATATATATATATAGAAAAAGAATGTACCCACAATGCAAGTTACAGACTTGTTTCAATAAAGGAAAGATTAGAAGAAAATTAAGACCGATTTCGGGAGTCTCCAAGTAACCTTTTGTGGGATTAGAAGCTTTAAGCTGCAATTATATGAAAATAATCCTATTGCACATGGTAACGTGTATGTTAGTTAGAGACAAGGAACGGTGCATCATAAATTTGAAACAATTTGTATGAAGCTATTTAATTGTTGTCCTCTGTGCAAGTATCTTGCTAGCCATGAGGAGACAAGCTCATCATGGGGAACCATAATCGGATAAAACTAGAAGCATATTCTAAAATCAAGATACATTTAAAATTTTTTTAAAACAAAAAATGCATTGCCATCGAACTTAGGAGAATGCTAGTAAACTTACTACATTAAGATTCATAATTCATAGCAAACAAAAGAATAAAAAAAAGATGCTTGATTGTATTCATCTGATATTTTGGTAATTGAAGTATGGAACCTAGGTTACAGTATGTCTCATTGATGGTTTTTTTTTAGGTACAATTTAAGGTTGTCTACAAAGACTAAAACCATCAATTTGTGGTAGGGGAAACTATATATATTTCTTTGACAGACCCCCTTCAACAAATAATGACGAACAACTTAGCCTGATACCATTCCAAACAAAGTAAAAAAAAAATAATAATAAAAAATAAACATTAAGGTCACAGCAGGACAATAGACTACAAATCATATAACACTGAAATGGAAACAATCTTGGTCTGAGATTGGTAAACTTTCACCATTCAAGATCGTATACGAAACTGGACAACTTGTGACTTGAGGCAACAAAGAGTAGATACTAACTAAACTAAGAGAAACAAAAATACAATGATTCTCACTATGATAATGTATTTATAATGCTACTTGGAATACCTTAAGACTCACAATGGTGGAAATATGATATTTAAAACTTCCATTAATTGATCTCTCATGGTAGAACCATCATTGACAAAGCAATTGGTTGGTAACAAGAACAAGCAGCTTAATTGAAAAAACAAAAACAAAATCAAACAGACAAGCACCATAAATTAGTTCCATAAATTATTTTTAAAAAAAAGAAACCCATAACCACGGGAATCCAGTGGATCAAATCATATGCTTACCTGCAAACAGAGAAGCACAGGTTCACCATGGTCGAAAACCTATAACCACGGGTTTCAATAGATCAAATCAAATGCTTACCCAAACATCAAACAAAGAAAAAAAAAAGCAGAGAAGCAAACTTTCATGACCACGAGTTGAAAACCCATCATCACGGGTTGATATAGTTCAATTCGATGCGAAAACCCAAACATCAAACAAAGAAAAAAAAGGAAAAAAAAATAGAGAAGCAAACTTCTCATCACCAATCCTTGATTTGATGTAAAAGATGCGAAATACCTTGCTATTACCAATAAATCAGATATATAAAGAGCTCAAATGTAAAGAATACCTTTGGATTTTTGTGAAAAAAGATGAGAAAGAGGTCGGTGGTTGGTGCGTGAAGCACTATGTTACCGTGACACGGCGGCGCGGGTTGGCTGAGCTCGGATCGGTGAAATAGTGCGTGAGAGCTTCTTTTAGCTTGTAGTGGTATTGGAATGGAGATGAGAGAGCTCTGCTTTACTGAAGAGAGAAGTCTGAGATGAGAGAGCTGAAGAGAGCCGTTGAAGACAACATCAAAAGGCACGCTTCACGTGAATTGTTCTGACTGTGGGACTAGGTATGTAGAGTTATTTACAGAAATGCCATTGAGTTATGAGTTATGGAAATTGAAAATAGCTAAAATGTGTTTTCAGTTTCCATAACTCATAACTCAAAAATTAAAGAATTGAGTGATGGAAACAGAGTTATCGTGCAGCCAAATGGACTTCTAGCTATGGGTCCCACCATTTTTGAGTTATGAGTTATGGAAACAGAGAATTGAGTTACGGAAACAAGTCATCCAAATAGCCTTTAAGACTTCGTGAAAGATTGTTTCTTGTGTTAGCCAATACACTATGCCCCATTATTACTTTAACATCCTAGCTAATTTTCTTTATGATCTGCTCTTCTGTTAAGCAATTTCCTCCATTTTCTTTAGATCTGCTCTTCTTTATGATCTACTCTTTTGTCAATCAAACCATCCACAAATATCAAACCTAGCAACAATCCTTCATAAAGTCTTATGCACCATGCCAAAATCGAAGACTTCGACAAATCCACTCGAAGACTCGGCTTCTCAGGTTCAAAATCTTAGGTCTGCGGTCATTGTATTAGTTTTATATGGGTTTGGCATCTTAGCTTCATATGGGTTTGTTTGTATTGGGAAGTTACAAGGATCGGTTGGATTTGAAGGGATTTTGATCTAATGGTCTTTGTTTGTTTCGAATTTTTCTAGTTTTGAAATTTATGGGTTTGTTTTCTAGGTTTGATATTTGTGGATGGTTTGATTTTTCTTTGTTCATGTGATCTTCTGGGTTTGTGTTTGGTTTCTTAGAAAGCATAAGAAAATGGAAGAAAAGTTCAGTGTTCTTTCGAAAAATAATGAAAAAAAGAAAATGAAAAAAAGTGTGTCTGTGTGGTTTGAAAGTTCAGTGTTCTAAACTCAATTTTGATGTTTTGAAGTTGGGTGGGGGTTTGATTTTTTGGATTTTTTCATATTTAATTTTGTATTCATGCGGATCTGAATGTTAATTTTTTGGATTTGTGTTCTTGATGCTTTTGTTAAAGATAAATTTAGATTTCAATTCATGTTATTTTTTGTTTTTAATTCTGTTTTTTATTTTGTTAAATTGAAATTTTAATTTTTTAAATTATATTCTGACGTGGATGCTAAATAAATTTTTTTAATATTATTTTAATGGGCACATTAGAATTTACAATGTCAGTGTACTCTGTTTGCCACGTAGGATATTTTCATTAAGCAAGGAAAATGAAATGTTTTTTTTTTTTTTTTTTCATTTAGACTAAAAGCGATAAAATAGAAATGTAGGGGAGAAAATAGAAATAAGATAAAAAAATGTAAGAGTTAAAAGTGCGCCCAAACAAATATTCATTATATAATAAATAAAATATCAAAACAAACAAACCTATAAAATGCAACATGCCCGGCCTCTTGTATAATTCTAGCCCGTTGGAAGAAACAAGCTAGGCCTCTCTGTTTCGTCTGCCTCCAAACGACCTTTATTACCTGGTCAAAATGGCCAAATGGCCATAAAATCGTAAGTATATAGTTAGTAGGCTCAGTTTACAATCATTATAACTTACTAGCATCTCAAGTCTTAAAGACTCGATTTTGGGACTATAAATCGAGTCTTTAAGGCTCGGTTGTATGTTTGGATCAGCTCTAATGTGGCTTATTTGCCACTTGGCATTCACATGGAAATTGAGTCTCTAAGACTCGATTTCCACGTGTGTGCCAACGTGGATGATCCACATGGAAGCCCTTGGAAATCGAGTCTTAGAGACTCGGTTTCCAATAGGGCTTTTTCAAAATTTAAAGGTCTCCGTCTCTATTCTCTCACTCTCACTCACACTCACACCCTCTCACTCTCACACAAACCAGAGCACTCTCACTCTCTCAGCCTCACCTACATTTTCCCACTTACATTTTCATTTCCCACACAAAAGTTTCATTTCTCACACAAAGTTTTTACTCACAAAACTCTCTCATTTTCTCTCTATCTCTCACATGGCCTCTCACATTCACACACACGCACACGCACACACAACCTCGTCGGCGTCGACAAGCAGAGCCCAGCCCAGCCCAGCGACAACGCCGACGAGGCTGAGCCCAGCCATCGACTCCTCTCCTCCTCGATCTCTCTCTCCCTCACTAGAAGATCCTTTCTCCTTTTCTCCCTCTCTCTCATTACCACCCCCATACCCATTCATTTTTCCTCACCATACCCATACCCATACCCATTCCGATTTTGCTTGGTAAGTTATTTATTTGATTTTTTGTTTTGATTATTGTGAAATTTTGGGTTTGGATTTGGATACTTAACATTTAGGTTATTTATTTAATTTCAGTTTTGATTTTTGTGAAATTTGGGTTTGGATTTTGTGGTGTAATATGTAGATACTTTATTCAATTTTTATTTTATGATTTTTATGAAATTTGGGTTTGGATTTGGTGAAGTAATTTAATTTCTCTTCCTTTCTGCAATAATTTGAAATTACATGTAATTTTCTTTGTATAGGAAGGTGGACCCTCCAATTCAGTGTAGATGACATTCAACTCTCTTTGGCTGAGGTCAAACTTGCTTGGATAGTGTTCAGTTTTTAGACCTCTTAAACAATTGATTAAACCTAGGTAATTAGCCAAGTTGTTACTTAGTCCAATTAAACAAGTCTAGGTTATCACAATAATAAAGATCAAATCATGCAAAGCAGCGGAAAATAAATAACACAAGGTATGATCACCCAGGAAACCAAACCGGTAAAAAACTTGGGGAGGATTTAACCTAGCTATCCTCAAGGTAAAAAGCAAATCCACTAGAAAGAATCAAAGTTCATACAATAAGACTTACAAGCACCCCCGCTTGACTTCCTAATGCTACCAACCAGTAGAACTTACTGACACGACCACGTGCAAGCTCCGAATCCACGGACTCCTTCTTTCTTGGATTCCCACCAGCTACAAGCACACCTGCCTGTGTAGTCTTTAAGCTTTAATGGCAGCAACTGAATTAATCATCAAGGTGTAGAAAATATCTCCTCCTTGAAAACCCTAAGTTTGTGTAAAGGAAAGTTTCTCTAGATCTCACAAGAGATTTACACAAACCGCAATATGAGCAACACTAAAACGTGGCTAGGGTTTGCCTTTTATACTTAGGACAAATAAGAAACCCTAAAAACTTTTTAAAACAAATAGGGCTGAGTTGGACGAATCTACAGAAAAGCAATCTGCCCGAGCTTCGATCGGTCAAGCCTAAGTTTCGATCGATCGAGCCAGGCCGAAAGCCACAGTGCTTCCTGCTTTAAACTCGATTCCAACTTTACATTATCATACAACTTTGAGCTAGCTTTAAACAATTCTAAACACATTGTTTTGATCATAGTTTGCCAACAATACACATTAGAGTTCTAAATACATAAAATCCTAAACTTTAGAACCTAACAAACTCCCCCTTTGGCAATCCGTGACAAAACACTACTTAGAAGCTCAAAGTTTACAAAATGAAAAGCCCTTTACAAAATAATGCTCATAAACCAAATTCAATCCTAACTACTATCCATCAGTTGCAAGTGTAGACAGCAGCTCAATTGAATCAACCTGTATATTTCCTGAAACACTAAACAAAATGCATAACCGCATGTGTGGAAATAATACAAGTAAACAAAATAACTTCTTGATTTCAAACAACACACAAATAAAGACATATATCAATGAATAACTCATAAATATAAATCAATAAGCAGTTTGAAACAAGAAACAAATAAAGTACCAACAAAAACATAAAACTCCCCCTAACATGAATATCCCATCAAAAACAAGGTAAGAGCTAAAAATGTTAAGTACACAGTGAAGCACCTAGATACAATCTAAAACTCCACAAGCTCCAACCAAAAACAAATAATCTCCCCCTGAAAACAAAAATCCTACAAGTACTCCCCCTTTTTGTGACGGAATGCCAAAGGGCAAACAAGATATCCATCATCAAAAGGGAGGTGGTCTAAACTGCGCCAACTCCGCACGCAAGGCACGGATCTCATCAAGTACGTCCACCAAAATCTGTCCTTGAGCCGCCTGAACGGTCAAGACATGATCCAACGTGCGACGAATGTCTGAATCATCCGAAGCAGTCGGTGGAGGAACAGCAGCATCAGCATCAGCAGCAGCACCTGAAGTCTCAGCAGCAGCTGTACCTGTAGAAGAGGGAGGAGGGGGAACACTACTAGATGACGCACCTCTAGTACGAGGAGGAGCAACTCTCAACTGAGCAGCCCTCTGACGAAGAAAGGTGGCACCTATGGGAGCTATCACATGAACAGGCTCACCCGACGGAAAACCATCTAGACCTAAGTAGAGCAAAATCCTATGAATGAAAATAGGATGAATCAGCGCATGCCCTACGGTAGAACTCCTATGAACCTCGTTCAAAGAACGAAGGAACAAGTGAGGAAAACTGATGGACGCTCCAGAAGCAAAGGCGTACAAAAACACACATCGCTCTAAAGGGATGGTGTGGAAGTGAGAGATAGGCCACAAGGAATGACACGCAATCCTAAAGAAGAGATAGGCCGTCTCGGTAAGCTCAGCGGACGTGATCCGAGGATCAGTACCCCACTGGATAGATGACCCAGTGATGTAAGACATGACAACGTCTAAAGAGGGTGACTCATCATAGGGATAGTCAGCATCCCGAACAACCGGCACCCTAAGAGCCTCAGCCACTACCCGAGGGGTAATGGTGAACTCTACACCTCGTATCCAACTCCTAACTAGGGTGTTGGAATCATAGACGTGGCAAGAGAGGTTCGAGTAGAACTCTCTAATCAGGGCGGTCGGGGGTGGATGATCTATCTCTAAGAGAGGCAACCAACCTCTAGACTCAAAATTGGCCCTAATGGCCGGATCAAGCTGATCTAAAACAACTGCTCGCTCAGACCAGATCTTACGCTTACAGTTCAAAGAGTCATAGGCTTCTCTACACTTATCATTCTTAAACAGCTCAACCCTAGGTGGAGACTCAGAGGAAGTGGAAGTGGTCCTATGAGCTCTAGTTTTCCTAGGCATGGTGCTAAGATAAGGATCAAAACACAGAGCGAAAGAACAAAAAACCACAAACCAAAACCAAGGGCAGACTGCAAGTTAGCACAAAAACAAAATATAGAATCAAAATCTATATGATGCATGAACAAGTTTAAATGTCATGATGCATGTTCTAATGCAGTGAATTAAGTCAAAAAGGTTCAAATTACAAAATTGGCTTGAACATTAAGGTTTTTAACACAAAAACCCCAAAATTATAGAAACCACTTGATCAATTTGAAAAATATTGACGAATTGATCATTACACATGATATAATAACAAAAATAATGACCAAATACATCAATTGGATAAGCCAATTTCATCAATTTAAGCCAATTTGACAAAATCCCCAATTCGGATCAAATTTAAAACCCTAGAATTTTCAATTTTTCAAAAACCACAAAATTGATCAAATTAAACTATAGGGAACATCAATATAACATCATGGCACAAAAACCCATTGATCAATTACACAAGAATAGGCTTGAATCATCAAAAACCCCAATAAGTTTGAAGATGCCGAAAATACCCATGATAATGCATGAAAAATGCATGAAAACAAGAAATAAACTTGAAAAAGAAGGGCAAAAAGGACTTACCGGCTTCCAAGGACAAAAACCTTGCAAAAAAACTTGAAGGAAAACGACAAAAAAATGGATGGTGGAGCCTAGAGCCAACGCGGAGAGAGAGAAAAGCAAGAAACTATTTGAAAAGTGACTTTGAAAAAGTCCAATTCTGCCTTTTAAAAAACCTGATACACGAGTTTCGATCGGTCGAAAATCAGCCTCGACCGGTCGAAACAGACAGAGACACCCTCTCTCAAATTTTAAAAAATTTTAAAAATTTCGATCGGTTGAAAAACAGAATGGACCGATCGAATCAGGCAGAGACTCACCATTTTTGGAAAAACACAATTTTTGAAAAAACAAGATGATTTGACTCAAAGCATTGAATTTTAAGAACAAAAATGCATGAGTATGAGATGGTATGTTTTTCAAATCAAGAATTTTAAGCCCAAAATTCCCAAAAACAAAATTTTTGCATTCTCCACAAATTTTCAAGCAACAAATTTAGTTTGCACATAATTCAAAGTGATTGCAAAAACGTGGTTGGTCAGACCATAAACACACACAATAACATGTACGATGTTTAGCAAAGAATAACTCGTGTAGTGTGTGCGACTAGCAAAGACTTGAGATACATGTGAGGTGATATGTGAATAGCAATCAATCACAAAGTCTACAAAATTCATCACAAAGAATTTAAAAGAGACTATCACCTAAAGAGTTACATCATATAACTCCCACATCTCCTAGATCATAAGCTTGCAATCATGTAAGTTTCTTGTATTTATGCCTCATAATATACATTCCAATTTTAAGTTATGTGAGACTATCACCTAAAGAGTTACATCATATAACTCCCACATCTCCTAGATCATAAGCTTGCAATCATGTAAGTTTCTTGTATTTATGCCTCATAATATACATTCCAATTTTAAGTTATGTGAGTTTGGCATCAAGCCTAATAGTACACACCAATTTTGATTTTAAGAATTAAGCACTTTAACCGAGGCTTCACCTTATGTTCTTTTTGTGCATGTTCTACACTTTCTCGAGCACAAAATCTTATGATATGCACTAAAGTGTTCATGATTGGCTAGTGAACAGTGATGAGATGGTTATTTATGCCTTTCTCTAAAAGTTCAAGTCCAACATTTAAAAACATGTGACTTCAAGATTAAGACATAGTAATCAAAAACCATACACATCTTTCCCACACAACATGCACTACAAATCTTCAACTAGTAAAGTGCAATAAATAAGCTCATCAAAGCTAAACAAGGTACAAAAGACATGTTATGTGAAAATAAATTGACCAACCTTGTTCTCAAAAAAACAAGAAGAATAGTGCAAAACAAAATGTGCTCCCTTTTTCTTCCTTTTTTTTTTTATTTTAATAAAAATAAAAAACACCTAGAATGAAATGCATGAATGTTATGTTATGCAAATCCTAGAAACAAAAAAAACAAAACCAAAGAACAATGGTCACAAAGGGTAGAGCAAATGAAGCACAAGGACCATGTCAAAAAGACTCAGTTAGGTCGAGTCTTTTGCATCCAAAACTTTTTAGATGCACCACGAGCATTGGAGTTCTTATTCACTTGAGAATGATTACCAACTCCAGGATTGGAATAAAGGTTTAAAGCCTTTACCAAATCACCAATAAGTACCATAGGATCAAGTGCTTGAGGCACAGGTACTTTTGGTTTGTTTGCTCTCTTTGCAGCTTGCAGCTTGTAGCAATTTGGACGTATGTGTCCAGTCTTTTCACAAAAGTGACAAACCCATGCAGGTTTATCATGTGTCTTGTCCTTAGATAGGGTAGGCTTCTTAGGCTTAGATTCTTTCAGATCAACCCTATTCTTCCTAGATGATGAACCTTCTAAGGGTTTAGCAACTTCACTCACAGAGGGTTTGACAGTTTCACTCACTATCTCACTCACTGAAGGTTCAGAAGAAGAAGATGAAAGAACAAACTTAGTGGAATGGGGAGCGGACACACAGATGCTATCAACATAACCTAAACCAGTTTTGTCAAAAGACGACTTTTGAACACTCAGCATTTGATCAAGTTTAGAACTAGCAGATCTAGCAACAGATAAATCAAGTTCTAAAGATTTAATTTTATCAAGAAAAAGCATGTTTTCAGTTTTCACATTGTTCAAAAGATCATTAGCATCAAACAATTTAACAAGCAAATTTTTCTTTTCAAGCTCAAGAGATTCAATTTTCTTTAGGCCAAGTTCAACATTCATAGCATCCTTTGCAGCAAACTTTGCAAAGTTTGTTATAGGCCTCTTGAAGATCTGCATCTTCAGAGAGTTCCCCATCAAAAGGGTTCTCTTCAACAGATATGCTCTCATCAACTACAGCAGTAGCAGTGAAAGCAATGAAGTTTCCATCCTCATCACAATCAGACTCATGATCAGAAACTTCACCATCACTAAGGGTTACAGCCATAGCCTTACCCTTAGACTTCAAATAGGTTGGACATTCAGATTTCATGTGTCCATAACCTTGACACCCAAAACACTAAGAGCCCAAGGAATTATTAGAAGCTTGACCTACTCTTTCTCTAGGCTTATCATTGTTGTTAACCTTAGTGGGATCATGCTTCCTAAAATTTCTAGGTTCAGCAGTGTTTGTGCCTCTTGCCTTTCTATTGCTATTCCTGAGAAAGTTTCTAAAATTCTTGGCAAGATAGGCAATCTCTGTAGCAGAGAGCTCATCATCAAATCCACCACTATCAACATCATCAACTGACTTAAGAACCATTGATTTGGATTTGGTAGTTTTGGGTAGATCCAACTCATAGGATTGAAGAGATCCTACAAGCTCATCAACAGGGATGAAGTCCACATCCTTGCTTTCAATAATGGCAATCACCTTGGGTCTAAAGTCTTCAATCAAAGATCTAAGAATCTTCCTAACAATTTTAGGTTGATCATAGATTTCACCCAAGTTAAAATCAAAATTAATAATATCATTCAGTTTAGCATAGAATTCATCAAAAGATTCATCATCAGACATCCTAATGCTTTCAAATTTAGAAGTCAATTGCTGCAATTTATTTATTTTGACAGCTTTTGTGCCTTTATGCACAGTCTGGAGGATATTCCAAGCAGTATGAGCGATCTCAACATTCGAGATTCTCTTAAATTCCTCCATAGAAACAGCGTTAAAAATCGCATTCATAGCCTTGCTATTAAACGAAGCTGCTTCTTTCTGAGAAGTTTCCCACTCACTAACAGGAGTAGTGGGCTTCTCCCATCCGTATTCAACGGAGTTCCACACCCTCTCATCAATGGATTTCAGGAAAGCTTTCATCCTTACTTTCCAGTAAGCATAATTATTCCCATCAAAGTGAGGAGAAATAACTAGAGAGTGTCCGTGTTACATGACAATAGGGGTCAAGGATCAGCTCAGTGATCAAAGGATCAACAACAAAAGAGCTACTCGCTCTGATACCACTTGTTCAGTTTTTAGACCCCTTAAACAATTTATTAAACCTAGGTAATTAGCCAAGTTGTTACTTAGTCCAATTAAACAAGTCTAAGTTATCACAATAATAAAGATCAAATCATGCAAAGCAGTGGAAAATAAATAACACAAGATATGATCACCCAGGAAACCAAACTGGTAAAAAACCTAGGGAGGATTTAACCTAGCTATCCTTAAGGTAAAAAGTAAATCCACTAGAAAGAATCGAAATTCATACAATAAGACTTACAAGCACCCCCGCACGACCTCCTAATGCTACCAACCAGTAGAACTTACTGACACGACCACGTGCAAGCTCCGAATCCACGGACTCCTTCTTTCTTGGATTCCCACCAGCTACAAGCACACCTGCTTGTGTAGTCTTTAAGCTTTAATGGCAGCAACTGAATTGATCATCAAGGTGTAGAAAATATCTCCTCTTTGAAAACCCTAAGTTTGTGTAAAGGAAAGCTCCTCTAGATCTCACAAGAGATTTACACAAACCGCAATATGAGCAACACTAAAACGTGGCTAGGGTTTGCCTTTTATACTTAGGACAAATAAGAAACCCTAAAAACGTTTTAAAACAAATAGGGCTGAGTTGGATGAATCTACAGGAAAGCAATCTGCCCGAGCTTCGATCGGTCGAGCCTAAGGTTCGATCGATCGAGCCAAGCCGAAAGCCACAGTGCTTCCTGCTTTAAACTCGATTCCAACTTTACATTATCATACAATTTTGAGCTAGCTTTAAACACTTCTAAACACATTATTTTGATCATGGTTTGCCAACAATACACATTAGAGTTCTAAATATATAAAATCCTAAACTTTAGAACCTAACAGATAGTGCATATTGTTGCTGCCATTCTTAAGACTTACCAAATTTCTGGCTTTAGGTTAAATTTTTATTGCTGATTAGGATTATAGCTTTTAGGAGAGAATTGTATATCTCATTAGGCTTTAGTAAATAGTAGTTAATCTAGGTGAAATAAATTAAGTGGTTATAATATTATTTACTTGAATGGTTTCTGATAAATGCCTTCACATATTTATATTTTTAATATTCAATTGCAGAAGAAAATCATATAATAACATTATTACAGTAGAATATGCTATTACTTTACAATTTGATTCAAAATTTAGTAATGAAAAGTGAAAAAAAAAAATCATTAATAGATATTGATGAAAGATTGTAAAAAAAAAACTTTTAATGTGATTCAATTAGCGAAGAAAATTTTTTTTATAGGGCTTTTAAAAAAATAAAATTTCATGCCCTGTCATGGTTATTTCTGTTATGAATATTTATATGAAGAAGAAGAGCATCAACTTTACTAAAATGTTATAGTACCATTACAAATTACTAAATTATATGCATATAAAAAAGCACTTAGTAGTTTGCTATTGAAGAAACAAATTACATAGTCTTTTTTCAGTTATGTAATGTCTTTAACTACTCATTCCCAACTATTTTATGCTACAAAGGGCTCTCTCACTGAATAGACTATTTATTATACTTCAACATGAGTTATTGAATTAATTTGAAAGGTTAGAATTGCTTCATTTATCTTATGTTGCATTTATTTTTAAATGAATTTCTATTTCATTTGTACTGCCTGATTACTGAACAAATAAATAGAGAGTAGAGTCAGTATTTGGCTGTCTTCACACTAACGTCGAGCCTCTTGCCACTGTTATGCCAAAACCACTACCAGTAATTTTTTCTCTTTGCTTTTAAGTTTGACCATTAAATAAGATCAAAATTTGATATTTGTTTGGGTAGTTTTGATTTAGGTCTTTAAGTTATGTTTTTATCTTAGCTTTTTAGTTTGTGCATTAAATATGATCAAGTTTTTTTATATTTGTTTGGATTGGTTTCAGTTTAGCTCTTTAGGTTATATTTGGTTTTGATTAAGGTATTTGAGTAAAAGTGATTTTAGTTTAGTTATTTTTGTTAATTTTTTTGTATTTAGCTATCTATGGTGGCTAGGTTAAAATAAAGGAGCAGATTTAAAGAACTTAAGTGAGTCTTAATCTCTTTCAAGCACTTCGAATATTGAAATAGAGCAGGGGATTATTGTAGACAAAGTTATAAGCAATACAAATCAAGTGGGAATGAAAAAGTAAATTAGGAATTTCCCTTAATCTATATAAGTAGGAATGTGAATCTCTGTGGAAGGAAGGCTTTTCAATTCTTTAATTTTTTAATTCTGTTGAAGAATGAAAGAATAGGATGATAAAGTCTAAGAATGGGTATAGGTCATATTCAGTGAAATTTCTTTTAGAATCATTTGGGCATTATTTATGATTTAGATTCAGGTATTTTGGTTGATTGGTTATGATTTAGGTTTTTCGGTTAGGAATGGTTTTGTTTAATTAGTTTAAATAGATGGATTAGATTTAGTTTTGATTAAGGGATTTTGGTTAGAAGTTTTGTTTAGGTTAGCTGGCTTGGCATAAATTGGTTTTAGTTATCTAGAATCGATTTTGCATATTTGGGTTGCTTTGATTTTGAATTTTCCTTCTCATTCAGAGTAAGATGAAGATTTGCTCCGTCACTCAAAAGGCAAATCTTTAATAATCAAAACCACACCAAAGTTTTATTTTAAAACTTGATTTTTTTTGGGTGTGCTGTTTCTGAAAGGTCCCTTTTTAAAATCCCTTTTGGCTTGAGTATTTTGGCCAGATTGGCTTTAATTCAGGTTTGATTTTAGATTTGGGTTTATATACTAAGGTATTTGGTTTAGAATTGGTTTGGTTTTGCATATTTGTGTTAGATTTGGTGTTGTTTTGAGTATTTGGGTAATCGAGGTTTGTTTTTCTAGAATAGGTGATTGTTAAGGAGGCTTACATGCAGATAATTCACTGTAAAATCTACAAATTTTGTTTTCAAAGCTATGTAATTGTTACTATTGTTTGTTTTAAAGCTTTCTCATGATTTTTTTGTCCTGTTAAGGGTAACTGGAAATCTCTCATATGTCATCTTGATCTCTTAAAGGGTTATATAGGATGCCAATAGAATAAATTAATTGCTTTATGGCAGATGCTACATATAGATCTTAAATATGTACAATTTCCCATGTCATCTTCAATTTGCTTATGTTATATGTAATTCCTTTACATGCGTTCTCAGTTGTAAAAATTATTTTTGCCGTTTAATATTGAATTAGATCTATTATAGAGAAGAAACTCTACTCTTAAAATTTGATTAAAAATATGAAATATTTTAATAGTAAACTTAATTCTTAACCTCTGTAATACATATATAAATTCCATATAAACATTTCTAAGCCTTAACACACTAGAAATTTGGACATGGTAATAGTTTCCTAACCACAGTGGGAAGCTTGAGACGTATACTCTCTTCAGTTAGTTGCTTAGTTCCATGCTTTGCCTTCTCAACCCTCTTTTTTGTTTTAAAGAAAGATTAGATAGATGTTAGCAGATTACAAGATTCTTTCTTCAATATCTCTGCTTAATTTTGGTAGAATATTACTTTAGCCACTTATAATAAAGAATTAAGAAATCATTTTTGTAACTGAACTTGCATTTGAATAGAAACTAAAAGTGCTCATATATAATTTCTCAGCAAAATCTCAAAATTAGCATTTTCTTTGTCCATTAACATACAACTAATAATTTGGTTTATAAACAATAAGTTTTGTGTAGTTTTTTCGTTGGTATGTATGTTATGCATTAAAAAAATGCATATGAGTTTAGACTTCAATAGGAATTTTTTTTCTTTATTAGTATGGTTTAGCAGGAGCTGTGAAACTGAATTAACCATCTATTGAATAGATAGAGTATGGAGAATATGTGTCTACAATTAACGAGGTCGAGAAAATTTATGTCCTCAAGTAGCTTAAACAAAACATAGATTATGATCAAACTTTGTGGTTTACATGCATTTATAATTTTTTTTTTAATAGTTTCTTATCAAGCTTCTAAGATACATTTACTTTGTGCAATATATAAATGTTGGGGTTGAACAGAATCTACAAAGGTCTATATTTATTCCTCACAAAAGGGACATGATTGGCGGAAACCACACAAAAAACAATGCAGAGGTACATTGGAATTCAAAAGAAAAAACAGTTAGTTGATGCTGAATCAGCATCTTCAAATGCACTTGGTTGGATTGTTTTAGATTTAGATATTTGAGTTAGATTTGGTTTTAATGGGTTTAAAATAAATTTTGTTTTGAGTATTTGTATTAGATTTGGGTTAAATTAGTTTTTGGTATCTACCTATGGTGTTTGTAATTAGATTTGTAAATGGAGATATGTGTTGGGTGTTTAGTATGTGGTAAAAGTGTATTTAAATATTATTAAAAAAATTTCTTTTGTAATAAATGTAAATAAAAAGGCTCCCGCACATAGTGCGGGTTAAAAAGCTAGTATTAATAAAGTTTGACTCCTTTACGTTATATGACTTTGGATAGTAAGTTTTATTGTGAACTTAGAGTTTTGTTATAAACCAAGATAGTAAGTTTTGAAAATAACGTAATGGCCAGATATAAGTTGTTTTTTGAGAATTTTTCTTAGATTGTTTTTGGTTTTATTTTATTTTTTTTTGAATCTTGTCTATTACGTGCTAATTGCTTATCATTCTTGTGTAGTATGGCTGCTGCAAATGCTGGACGGATTGACCATACGCAGCCTGGCCCTATTGACAAGTCGGTGTTAAAGTTGCAGCCCACCCATCGGTCAGAAGCTATTTGGAATGGGCAGGTACAACACAGCAGTAAATATTTATGTCAAATGTACACGCATTTAATTCATACAATGTACATGCAGACGTTTGTCATATGTTAATCCAAGGATCCGTTTTGTGCAGGATCCAGGGGCCCTTACCTGCCGTGGCCGTACTGAAGAGTTCTCCAACCGAGAGCCAATGGTGGACGATTGAGTCGTTGACATCATTAAGGCATTGGGCTTGGAGGGACTGCTGAGGCAGCCGGGTAGAGAGCTTGACCATGGCCTAATTACAGCCTTAGTGGAGCGATGGCGGCCCGAGACTCACACCTTCCACATGCCACATGGTGAGATCACCATCATATTGCAGGATGTGGAGGTGATTCTCGGGCTTCCTGTTGATGGTGACACTGTAACAGGGAGCACACAGAAAAATTGGATGAGTGTGTGCGAGGAGTTCCTTGGCTTTCGACCTATAACTCAAAAGCAGCATAAGGAACTTAATGGCCAAAGGATTCTCATCAAACGCCTTTTGGAGCAAGTTGCTAATCCATTGCCGCCTAATGCCAAAGAGGATAAGTTGCATAAGTACACATGATGCTATATCCTAGCGCTACTGGGGGACACAATATTCATGGACAAATCCGACGATAGGGTGCATCTAATGTGGGTGCAGTAGTTGGAAGACCTTCGCAACCCACGAAGGTACAGTTGGGGAAGTGCTTGCCTTGCATGGTTGTACCGAGAGCTATGCAGGGCAAGCCGTAAGGACACCAGTCAAATCGGTGGGTGCTTAATATTGGTCCAGTATTGGGTATGGGCCAGGTTCCCCTATTTGTGCCCGGCAGTTGAGCGTGGCCCGCCAGTGGGCGCTTATGGTCCTCCAGCGCGTGGTCCTCTGTACCTGAAGTAAGTCTCTACCTTATAAGGATTGTTTCTTATTCTAGAGATATTACTAATTGAGTAAATATCTATAACATTATCTTAGTAGTTATATGTGATAACATTATAGTTTTACTCATGACATTATCTTAGTAGGAAAGTTCTAGATATTGATCCTTTGTTCTTGATTGTTGTAGGTGGGTGTGGGTCCCAAACAAGAAAAACAGGCCTGCCCACATCTTCAGGGACAGGTATCGCCAGCAAATAGCTTCAATGTTGCCAGGCCAGGTATGAAAATGCCTTGTTTAACATGTTAACATGTTTAGGAACAAGATATATGTTTGGTGAACTTTGAAATATAAACATAGTTGTCTAATGTGTTGCGTACTTGTTTTTGGGCAACTGTAGGTGGTGTGGCAGCCGTATGAAGCCGATTTTGAGGACCTTCTGCCATGGTGCGTTGCAAGGAGGGCTGTGTGGACGGCAACGATGCCGCTTGTATGTTTCAACCTAGTAGAAATACATACACTGGATCGTGTTGTTCGTCAATTTGGGATGATCCAAGAAATTCCCGACGATGTTGACACTGACACCGTGCTTCATGCCATTGATTTGAGGGGGAAGGTGGGCATTGATTGGATGCGGAAACATGCTCTGCATATCATAAATTGGGGTAACCGCCTTCAACGGTGTTGTCAAGCAGTGCTTGGTGATATGCCTCCACAGCATCAGTACTTCGACTGGTTCAAAAGGGTGACTTGGAGGTTTATTGATGTTCCTGGTGCTACATTGATTCTAATGGTAACTTCTCCACATCTTCTACATATTACCATACTTCTTAGCATGAAACCACTATTTATAAAACATGATATATATGGTCCAATGTATGCTTAGCATCAAAGAAGTAGCTTAAAGCTGTTGTCTACTTAAGATTCCTTATAGAGAACTTTGTTCATTTACCTTATAGAGAACTTTGTTGATTTCAAAATCTAATTTCAAAATCGAAGGACATATTTCTTATTTCAGCCTTTAGAGTTATGGTATACATTCTTCTTTCCAATTTTTTATGGAATAAGTTGAATTTCCCTACAAGCAGAGGGCCCATAGTAGAACTTAATACAACATATACGCCTTAAGATTTCTATTTCCACTAGAAGGATATTGAGATGGTTCACTACAAAACATTTTTTTTAATAATTAATGCCACTACAGAACATACATAGAAAAAAGTACAATGTGAACGAAGACTGTACTGCAATGAAATCCTTACATGCAAAAACCAACAAATGATTCATAAAAATAAAAAAAAAATCACTAAAATCAAGGTGGCGTGTGATACTCTTATAAGGAAATAGAATTAGAGATTCTACATAACAAACCCAATAACTCTACACATTTATAACAACATACTATTATATTACACAATCACATCACATCATGATATTCAATACTGGAGTATCATCTCAGTAATGGATGAAATCCATTATTTTGATGTCTCAATCTCAAATATGTCTTTGTCACTATTATTTGGGAAAGCTTTATGACTTCCACTTCCCAAGTCTACCATATCTAGGGCTTCTTTTCACTCTTTTTGTTAAGTTCCCTATCTAGAGCCATTCCATCTGCCAAATTCCATCTCCTGTCCTTTGATTTCCACTCATCCTGGCAGCCCTATCTGATCAATGACAGGGATGACCTTTGGTAAATTTCTAGTAGTCCATACATTCAGGTAGCAAATGAAAGACCTAGATATTGGAACTATTTTGTTTACATAAGTAATAAGTTTTATTAGAAAATTATGAAAATCAAGTACAAAGAGGTATACTAGATGAAAAATACATCTAAGCTTTAAAAGCACAATGATCAATAAACTCCAATAAGTTTGAGAAAGAAAACTTCCCCAAGGCCAATAACCACTCAAACAAAGTCCTCAGAAAATTAAATTTCACATCTAAGGTTGACCTCTCACATCCTTCAACGTTTTTGACATTTCTCTCCCTCAAAATACACCACATCAAACAATGAGGAATGGCCTCCCAAATCTCACTATTGTGAGACCAGAATATTGGATCTAGAAAGCACTTGGTGGGTTTATGGCTGTGTGGCCCTCATTCAGCTGGAAGTAGGAAATCAGTTCCAGCACAAGCAATGACATAGTATTGTTTTAGGGTTTAGGGAAACTTTAATCGCTTAATTTACTAGAGAAGAAATACTGTCCAATAAGTTTAAGGAGAAAGGTAGCTAATCAGGCTAATGAGGTAGAAATCAGATCTAACATTAACAAAGTCATGGTTATGATTCTATTTCATGTCTATAAGCTTAAAATTTGCAAACTTCTTTCCTTCAAGATTTAAAGTTTATTGTCAGCCTACATGTTCCAGAGGTCCGTAAGAGTGATGGAAGGTGCAAGGAGAATGTTCTAGTGTATACGACCAATAAAAAAGGTGCAAAGACAAAACATTTAATATACAAAAGTATTTGAAGTATATATTGTTTTGTAGCTTGTGCTTTGTGGAGTAAAGTCTTGAAGATGTTTGGGATTCGATGGGTAATGCCATCATCTGTTGAAGATCTATTAATTGGCTAGAGAAATTGGTTTGGGAAACACTCCTTAAATATAAGGAACCTTTTGCCACCATATTTGATATGGAAAGTGTGAAAGGAAAGGAATAGCTATATGTTTGACAATGTTAAGATCTTTGGATTATCTTCGACCCTTGTTCATTCATACCCTGTTAGATTGGTCTCAAGTTTGTGTTTTAGTGTTTTACACATTGTAAATCCATTTTTACTTTTAAAACTCTCTTAGATATTCTATCTAATTTATTGTAATTTTTGAAAGAATCTTTGTGCTCGTCATCATGAACATAACTTTTTTTAGCATCAATAAAATTCATTACTTATCCAAAAAAAAATAATTTGCATATACAAAAGGCACCAGTATACTATTTTTACAGAGTGAGATGAGGTAAAACAAAATGAAGAGCTGGCAATAAACCATGAGATAATAGGTCAGCCGTCATCTAAGCAACAATGTACAGAAATTAGCAACAACATTAAAAACCAAATAAATTAAAACGAAAAAAAGATGCAGCAAAGCAGTGAGCTAAACACAATAGCACTGACCTGAGAAGCCAACTCAGTAGTTGGTACCACGATGAGAACTCGAGGACTTTTTGATGAGGATTTGCTAAGCTCTTGAAGTTCTTCTTGCCTTAGACGCTGAATTATTGGTGCAAGATATGCCAATGTCTTCCCTGAACCACTTTGATCAGCTATAATACAGTCCCTTCCCTCAATAATAGGTGAAAATGCCATGGCCTGTCAAACAAGATAATTACACAGGCATAAATTGCACTCAAACTTTAGAAAATCTGCTTTAGGGCATAACTTTCTACAAGAACAACATGAAGTTCATAGTCCAGTCTATTAGATGTGTATCATAGTCCTCAACGTACTCCCAAAAGTGATCTTTCTTTCTAACCATATTTCTTTTTCCTATAATAAATACATAATGAATATAATATGATTAGAATTAAATATATCAAATTTTGATGTCTTTTAGACTTTTACTATTCAATCTTTTTTTTTTTTTTTGAGACATACTATTCAATCATTTGATAGCTTACTTTTTTTGCCGAGACATTGACAACTTACTAGTTGCTAGCAGATTACAAATATTTATATTGTATAATAAATGAATATATATATATATATATGTATAATTGATTGATTTGATTCAATAGAATGTAAAATTAAATCATAACTATATTATAATAAGGAAGATTCAAATACAATGGTATAATGGATGAAAGAGATTTCAAAATTATAATAATTAAGCATAAAATATAGATTGCACTTACAGTAACAGTGGCGTTGGATGGCTGGATGCACAGACAAAGCCTTAAAGGCTCAATTGAAATTCTCCTAGTGGAGTAGAATGGAAGATAGCTTTTTCTGTATAACCTTCACAATTGAGTATAAGAGGCTATAGCCTATGCCTACACGTACACCTTAGGTTTTGGAAGCTTTATTGTTATCAATTAGTGTTATCACTTATCAGTTTATCAGATATATTCATATATTAGTCTCTTCAATTTGTTAATCGATTGACATGAGTCCGGGGAAGTAATTATCACTTTGTCACTAACTTTAACAGCTTTTATCCTTTAATTTAGTTTTGTAATAACTCCATCTTTTTTATGTCAGTGTTTCAGTCTACATTTCTTACGTAGTCCGTATTTCACAGCAACTAAACTTCTCATTTCAATAAAACGCGTTATTTACCGTAACTTTGGAATGAAAACGTGAAACAGAAGTCTTTTTGTTTGTCACGTACGCTCGCGAATGTTTCGCGTAGTATACGTGTAAAAACTAACTAGGTTTCTGTCTACATCTTTAATAGAAAAGATAATTTAAATTTAGTTAAAGGTAATACTTGGTCTCCCTATAATTTGCAATTCTTGGTAGTAGAACTAGTTACTGTTCAAACTATTATTTTATTATTCATTCGCATTGTTAATTTCGTATTGCATTACTAATATACTTGGTTTTTCCATGTGCAGATTAAAGGATACCTCCGTTTGTTGAGCCGTCACCCGGTGGGCACGAAGGACCACTAGGACATTATTGATGTGCTGACTGCAGTGCAGGCGATTGGCCATGTACGACCTCCAGACCCTGAGGTCCCGAATGAGGAGGCAGCTACTCCTGCGGCAGTAGCTACTCAGAGGACAAGCACAACTGAGAGCCCAAGCACGAGCATAGCTCCTACCAGGCGTCTGCCTATTCGTACCCCTCAAGTTGTCCCTACCCCTGATCCTCCTCCACCCACCCCACATCCATCCCTTAGCCCCACCATCCCTTCACCCACCCTACATCCATCCTGTAGTCCCACCATCCCTCCATCGACTCCACATCCTTGTCCTGGGTCTGACATTCGTCCACCCACCTCACGGTCATTTCCCGAGGTGTCACCCATTCCATCCTTTGACTTGGGTATTCATCTAACCCCACTTGACATGTAGCAGGAGCCACCCTCCAATAGTACGTCTATTGGCCCTTCATCAGCCATCGACCCACCCCATGTTCATGTTGAGCAGGCTGGTGGGTTACCTATTCAACCAGAAGGTCGGCCGAAATGCATATCAAAGGCACCTCCTTGTGGGACAGGGGGGCACAAACATGGACACAACGCTGGGCCCGAGGCATCTAACGCTGGGCCTGAGGCATCTAACGAAGGACTTGCAAGACCTCCTCCTCATTATACGAGACGGCATAAGGTCCAAAAAAGGTAACTGAAATGATACATTTTCAAAGTTTATTTTACAATATATGAGCAGCTAAAAAGCATTCTTTGTTCCGATGGAAATTACTTAATCATTATGGTTTGTTCACTTGTTACTTTCATGAAGATGATGATGCTATGAAAAGGCTGGAAGCACTAAAATTCAAGTTCAGCACAATAAAAGTAGCAACAAATAACTTTTCTAATGCCAATAAGCTTGGAGAAGGCAGATTTTAGGTCGATTTTGAAGTGGCTGGTAATGATTCTAACTTATTAATTTGTGATGTATTTAACTGCGGCCAATTAGAGGGGCTAAGCCTCATGAAGTTGGGGAGTTTGAAAATGTGTTGTTTGATTATGTTGTTTATCAGGACCGTATCTATTTTTGAACTTTGCTCTGTACGTAGGGTCCAAGGAAACTGATGAAAAGGCTGATGAGGTTCTAAAATAGGATATTTTGGATTGTTGGACGCTAGAAAATCACTATCGATGGACTGAATCTAAGTGTTAAACATTTCTAGATTTAGACCATCGATGGTGATTTTTTGGAGACAATCCAAAATATCCAACTTTAGAACCTCATCAGCCTTTTCATCAGTTTCCTTGGACCCTACCTCTGAGGTCCACGAAAATGGAGGTGTATCATAAGAAGTCGGGTAGGTGTATTCAATCGATAAGTTTTGGTGGGGAAGGAGTTGGAGCTAGCGTTGTTGCTGATGAGGAAGTTGGGAGTGGAAAACTTGTTGCTGTTGCAACACCCAACAAGGTATGTAAAACGAGCTTGATGGGGCTTCACCCATTTTTACAATTGATGGTCTATTTTGTTATGTAAAGGGTACATGTTGTATTGTATTTAGATGTTCACATTATGCCTTAACCAATAGCTTTTTTTAGTTTTGTTCTCGAGGGGTCTTGATAAATTCTCCTGTTTCATGTTAAATGGTTGCTAGGTTATTTGCTATCGTAAATTACCTTCTGAAGAACAAATCAAAGACGTTTTGAGAAAGAAGAACTTTAAAGAAGCCATTGCCTTGGTGGAGGAACTTGAGTGTGATGGTGAATTGTCAAAGGATATGCTCTCCTTTGTTCATGCTCAAGTGGGGTTTCTATTGCTGTTTGACTTGCATTTTGAGGAAGCAGTAAATCACTTTTTGCTGTCAGAGACAATGCATCCTTCTGAAAGATAAAGGTTGCATTTTCATCTCTTTATTTTCTTGGCTGTGGCAAGATGAGTGTCGACCCTTTGATTTGTGTCACTGCTTGGATTAATTTTATTTTTAAATTTTTTAGCAGCAGTTGAGTATATAGCCTGTATGCTTAAATTGTCATCCTAGATTGTTTTACACTTCAATTATTAATACAGATATCATCATGTTAAAAAGAAAAAAAAAGGAAAAAGAGTTCATTAAATTTTGCTAGCTGCAGGCCTATGTAAATTTTTTCCTTTCCTTTTTGTTTTTGTTGTAACCGGTCTAATATTATTTCATTACTTATCACAGATGAAGTTATTCCAGCAATTGATCCAAGAAAGGTAGAAATTTTTCAAAGGTATGTTCATCACATACACTGCACCCCAGCTTTGCTGCATTATAATTGTATGAAGTTATTTATATCAAAGGGTGCTCAACCTCTCATCTTCCACCTGCTTGGGATCTCTCTCATTTTGATTCGTTCACTTTTTTAGCTTTGTAAAACGATGATAGATAGACCACAAAGCTCCCACTTGGAACTAAAGCTAATAGATCATATTTATACTTGTAAAATAAGAATTATGTTGGTAAAAAGTTAATTACTTCTGTTCCTTTTTTTTGTGTGTTATTATTTACCCGATTACAGATCCATAAGCTTTAGCCATTGCTGTAAACATGCAATGATGCTTGTTAATATTGTTTACAATTTCTATTTTGTTATTTTGATTTTGATTTTTGGTAAAGAAACAATAAGTGTAAAGACTAATGAAAAAAAAAAAAAACTGTAAAGAAAATAAAAATGAAGCTTGTTGGGTAGCCTTTGGCCAAGTCTGGATTTCTACACTCGTTATTCAAAAAAAGGGGAGGGGGGAAACCTTGCTGTCAAAACTGTTGTTCAATTTTTCAATATAAAAGGCCATTTTTTTTATGTGGCTGTGTGTTTTTCATTAAGAAACTCGTAGGTTGGATATGGGGCTATGATATCTAGCCTACTTAAGAGAGCAGCTAAATTATATGAATTGTGAAGATCCATACACTCTGGGACTGGTGTCAGAGCACCAATATGCTGGTCCAGAATTTGTTGTATGCCTTCTTAAATGATATATGAAGGGAAAGTCAGAAAATAGTACTGCTTCAAATTGCTCTTCTCATCTATCATGAGCATGTAGCAAGTTACTTTGATGAGGTAGCCTCAATTCTTTGTCTTTGTGATTGTATTTGGAAAGGGATTGATTAACATCTTCGTACTTGACCTTCCCTTTTTCTTTTTTTAATAACATTTAATTTTAAAAAGAAAATAGAAAAAGAAAAAAGAGGGAGCCTTATCTGTGTGTAACATATATTGAATGACAAAAAAGAAAAAGAAAATATATCCGATACTCCTAGGACATTCCTCTCTTTTTTTTTTCTTTTCTTTTTTTATAATTATTATATATATGGGAACTCCTAGGATATTCCTTATACAGCTTAAATTCATGTCAAATTCAATTTAAAAGGTGTATTTTTTAAGGTTGTAGGAAGGGTATAGGACATCTTTTTCTTGAACTATACATTAAATTATTGAAGACTATAGTTGTATGACCTAAAATTATAAGTCATACAACTATAGTCTTTAAGAACTAAAGTTTTGATAGTTTTTAGACCTCTTAAACAATTGATTAAACCTAGGTAATTAGTCAAGTTGTTACTTAGTTCAATTAAACAAGTTTAGGTTATCACAATCAAACAATCATATCATGCATAGCAGCGGAAAATAAATAAGACAATGATATGATCACCTAGGAAAACCAAACCGGTAAAAAACCTGGGGAAGATTTAACCTAGCTATCCTCAAGGTAAAAAACAAATCCACTAGAAAGAATCAAAGTTCATACCATAAGACTTACAAACCCCCATGCTCGACTTCTTATTGCTACCCACCAGTAGAACTTACTGACACGACCACGTGCAAGCTCCGAATCCACGGACGTTTTCTTTCTTTGGCCTTTGCAAAACACAAACACCCCCCGTTTGTGACTTTAAGATTCCACTCAAAGGTTTAGCAACACAAACTCTCCTGTTTGTGACTCCAAGACCATCCTTGAAGGTTTAGATCATCAACACCTTTGATGACAAGAGAAGGCAGCAACTTCTACAATACCGGATCTTGAGATTTTTCAAGGAATAGCACCGGTAGAAGACATAAGAGAGCTTTTTAGGAACAAAATCCTAAATACAAAAGAGGCACACTCTTTTCTCTTTGAAAAGCCACATAAAAACGTGCTTAGGGTTTCCTTTATATACTGGGAGAAGTAGATTAGAAACCCTAATCCTAAATGGGCTTGAACTGCTGTTTGGGCTTAATTAAAATTTTGCAGATACGACTTTCGATCGGTCGAGCCTGTCTTTCGATCGATCGAACCAGATAGATTATGAAATCTTCTTCCTGTAGCTTGTAAGACAAGCTCGACCGATCGAACCAGACAGATTATGAAATCTTCTTCCTGCAGCTTGTATGTTCTTGAATCTTGACTTGAATCACCTTGAGTATTGTCTAATAAAACTTATAGACTCTAAGATCTATATCTAGACAAGTTTGTGTTCACGATTTACCAATTGTTCTAAACATTTAGAACCTAACAAGTTTCTTTGCCATAAATTTGTTATCGTTCAGGTAGTGTTGTTTCACTATCTGTAACAATAAGAGATAAAGGATTCATATAACTAACGGTACAGTTTGCTCTTCCATAAGTGCCCGTTTGTTTCCACGTTTTGAACCCAAAAAGCGCTTTTTGAAAAAAGCCAAACCAAAATATGCGTTTGGTGAAGCCCAAAAATAAGGAGAAATGCGGAAATTTTTATGGACCCTCAGGGGTCCATAAATGAAAACGCGCAATGCGCGTTTTCAGTAGGTTACCGTTGCAAAAATAAAACTACGGAAATACCCATCAAATAGCACAAACCCACGGCCACAATCCAAAAACACATACCAAAAATACACATAGAAAGACAGAAAGAAAGAAGAAGAAGAGGAAGAAGAAGATGAAGACGAAGATTAAAATCATTACCCAAAACACAAACCACAATCCAAAAATACAGAAATCAAATAGCACAAACCCACGGCCAAACAACCATAAACACATAGAAAGACAGAAAGAAAGAAGAAGAAGAGGAAGAAGAAGAAGAAGACAAAGGAAGACCGAACCCATAGTGTTCAGTTCAGGTCGTGAGGCTTCTCAATTTTCAGTTCAGGTCCGCGAGCAATTTGCTTCACATAAGTCAAGAAGCGAAAGTGGAGATCTTTTGGAAATCAAGTGGAAAAAAAAAAAAAAAAGAGAGAGAGAGAGAAGAAATTGAGAGAGCCGGAGAGCTTTGGAATTGAGAGAGCCTTCTGGAAACAAACAGAAAAGGAAAAAGGAAAAAGGAAAGAATGAGGGAATGAGAGAGCCTTCTGGAAGGTGGAGGTGTAGGAAAAAGGAGAGGGTGTGGACAAAAGAGTGTACACGTGTGTGGTGGGATAAAATACAAGAGAAAAAAAAAAAGGAAAAGGTTACGTATGGAGGAAAAAAAAAAGGAAAAGTATTAGAAATCACAATTTCAAAATATTACCATAATATTTTCACAATATTTTCACAATAAATTTTAAGTAATTAGTTAATATTGATGAGTAAAAATATAATTTTAGTAATGGGTTCAAATTAGAACTAGTAATAACTTTTCATATAAGATTTTGTTATGATTCTTGTGAAAGTATTGCAAAAAATATTGTGAATGTAATACTTTTTGTTGAAAAATATAATTGTTGAAAATGAATAGAAAAAGAAAAATAAATATTAAAAAATAATAAATTTGATTACAAAATAAAAATTAAAAAAGTGAATAGGCAAAAGATAAATGTCATTATTGATTGTCCAAACAGCACAAAAATTTATCTAACCTGCTGGAAATGCTCTTATATATACATTGTCATTTTGATAATTTATCCCTTAAATTGTCACTTTTATAAGTGCTAGCCAAACACTCAGCTTTTTCAAAAAGCACTTTTTAACAGTTTTTACCAAACACTTAACTTTTTGAAAATACACTTTTTCAATTATGCACTTTTTGAAAACTCAACTTTTTCATTATGCACTTTTACAAAAAACTGAACGAAACTCACCCTAAGCCTATTTTTCTCATCCGTGAGATTATTTCAAAGCTATATATGACACGGGTCTTTCATAACACAATTATCTGGTATCTTTTATTTTTGTTACAAAATTTTGTTCCTCATGTTTTTCTCAACCCCTTTTTCCCCCTATGCTTCTGAAGCTTCTTTCTTATTTTATGTGCCTTTCAGACCGTGAATTTTTTTTCACCTCTTTTAATTTCACAGGTACCTCCAGTGGTTGATTGAAGATCAGGACTGTGATGATACTCAATTCCATACATTATATGCTCTATCACTTGCCAAATCAGCAATTGAAGCCTTTCAAACTGAAAATACTTATCAAAACAGTGACATTGGAAGGGTAGATGAGACAGTAATTTCTAATAATAGAATGAACTCGATCTTTGAAAGTCCTCTTCGAGAAAGACTGCAGATATTTTTGTCGTCTTCAGACTTGTATGATCCAGAGGAAGTTCTTTACTTGATCGAAGGATCGGAGTTATGGTTGGAAAAGGTCCATTGGAACTCTTATAATTACTTTGTTGTTGGTTCTGCCTATTGACTTGGCTGACTCTTCTGATTATGTACTATTCAGATCGTTTACTGCCTAATGATTTGCATCATTTCTTTCAAACTGTTGTTAGGTCAGGCATGAATGGCATTGATACTTTTTTAGTGCCAAATGATAAATGGTCTTTGCTTATTGCTAAATATTATTCCTGACTTTGACAGGCAATTCTTTACAGAAAACTGGGTCAAGAGGCATTAGTGCTCCAAATTTTGGCATTGTAAACAGACTTTTTACTTTTCCATTTCAATTTTGTTTTAGATTTGTTTTAAAAGGCACTTCTTGTATATGAAAATTTGCGTGTAACACACCTGAGGGCACAATACTTGTGTCCTGCACTCAGAAGATTTGAATAAAAGAATTTATCCTGTTGTGTCTTATATGGAGCCAATAGCAGGAGATAAGTTTTAGGGTACTAAGCATTATGTAATTAAGCTGAAGCTATTACTTTTGAGATAACTCATTAACTGGATTATAGCAGTTAGTGGCTTCTCTTGTACTACATTCTTAGTCTTGTTGGATTTTTTAAATTGCAGAATCAACACTGAAGAAAATGAAGATGAAGTGACTGAAAATGAAGAAAATTCGGGTTCCGCTTCTACTTCTGCCAGTACTGAAGAAAGTATTGAACTTTCACCAGCAAGAGCAAGACCTCAAACGGTGAACCGTGCACAAACAAGGTATGTGAATTCTGGACGAACTTGTTGGAACAGATGCAATAATGTATTGAATTATATATTAATAGGAACTGTAATGGGGTGTGGAATGGAAATGGTTTAAGTACTTATTGGGTTTGCTTTGTTGCAAGTTTTGGCTTTGGAACTTTATATATCAGCTGTACATTGACAGGTTATAGTGTTTTGGTTTCTTAATTGCGGACTCATGTGTTCATTTCTCCAAGCAAGTTGAGGATGAAGCTCATAGGGCCTCACCATCTTAGAAAGAAGGATGGATCAAACAGTAACTCTTCTAGACACAATTTGGTAATTGTTGCTGTGTTGGCCACTAGTATTTTCATTATTTTGTGTGGAACACCTTGATGCTATGCTGTACTGTCTCTAGGGGTTTTGGTTTTGTTTTTCATTTTTTGTTTGGTGAAGTATAAACACATTAGCATTTTCTGGGTCTTGTGTTTTTGTGAGTACTCTACAATATATCATATGATTTTTGAGATTTTTGTTGTTGAAGTTGTAAGTTGAACTCTTGTTGGGCCACTCACAAACAGATATAGACTGTATTTTCTATAATGTGGGGTTCAAATTATTGCTAGCGACTGTTTTGATCTTCTCATCAACAATGAGTATAGATATGCCTGTGTGAAAGGACTTATTTTTCTGCTGTAGAATTTATAAATTTTTTTTTTTCCCTTTGAGTCTAGTAATGCTATGAAATGATAATTTATAATTTACAAATAATTGTACCTGAAAAGGGGCCACCAACCAGTTATGCTACTCTGCATATTGTCATCAATAGTTGTATATAAAGAAAGGTTTAGTTACCATATTAGTCCTAACCTTAGCCCCATATTTCAAAATGGTTCCCAACCTATCAAATGTGTCATTTTAGTTCCTAACCTTTTCTTCTTATATCAAAATACTCAGTTGAAAAGTAGTGGATGAAAAAGTTTGATCTGACAAGCAGAGGCACACTTCCATCCACTACTTAACAGCAATGACTATTTTGACACTAAGAACGAAATGACATTTGAAAGGTTAGAGACCATTTTGAAACATGGTGCAAAGGTTAAGAACCAAAATGACAATTAAATCAAATAAAATTTACAGAGATAGTTAACAACTTAACATTAGGGAAATTTACAGTCACTAGTTTGTGTAGTTTCTTGCATCAAACTTTGATCAGAGTGACTTACAGGTCCCATAAATATATTTTCCCTTAGCAGCATCTCATAACCAGACTAGCTCAGAATGTTTTATCAATTGCAATCCAAGAAATATTTTCTAAAATGCTAAAGGCAAGTGCAAAGTCCTCCTGTGGTTTACCTCCTGAGACAAAGCTTTGATACATCTTTCCTGATGATATTTTATCCTCTTTGGAAGTTGAAACAAAACTAGCCTTGGTTCAAATGTCACTGATTTCTGTCTGAATGAGGTAAATTGATACATGAAACCAACAATTTTAAATTGAAACATTATAACAAGAGTATTGTTTAAATTTAAGACCTTTAACTGCTGTGATGAAGTTTGTTAAAATTCTATCTTTTCTTTTCTTTTTGGTAAAGTTATATCTATGTTTACTTTCAGTAGATTGAATGGTAGTTGGGTTTTAAAATATAATCCTTAACTTCTTTTTCTTATTCTTCTTCCTCTCATCCCCATTTCAGCAAAGGAAAATGAAGAAATTTCTCCAGCATATGTTGCAAAAATTCCAAAGTCTTATGTACCAAACGTACTTGTGTCAACAACTTCTGTATCTGTCAGGTTTGATCATGCCCACAATTTCTGCATCTGAAGGTTTGGTTTTGCCCCACAGATTTCTGGAAAAAAAATCCTGCATGTATTTTTGTATAGAGATATCTTACAGTTATGACATCCTCCTCTGTTGATCAACAGGAGCAGGGGAAATTGACAAAAAGATTGATGAGGATGATAAAATAAGTATTAGTGCCAGCTCAATCCTGCGTCCACGTGCTGTCTTATCTAGTCCAGGTAATTTCACATAACTACTTCATTATAATCTTACTTTTTCCTCTTTTTTTTTTTTGGTTTCTGTCTCATTCAGTTCTTGCAATTAGGTTCTATTAGTTATTAATGACCTTATATAGACAATATGGGAAAAATTTCTCCCAAATGAAATTGTAGAGAATTTTTAAGAAATAAAATATAATACAGAGGGAAGTTATTATTATTATTGTTATTGTTATCATCATCATCATCATCATCATCATCATATCTGGCAGTTTGTGTAATTACAATTTTTCTATCATTATGATACTTTCTGAATTGACTATCTTAGGGGAAGTTATTATATGAATGAATTCCCATTTGTTTATTTTATCATGTGTTTATTTATTATGTTTCTGAAGTGAGGTTAGAAGAATGCAGTTATGGTTGATTTGTCACTTTACATTTTTTGAAATATAGTTTGCATTCCCAAATAGATGAAATGAGCTAATACTAATTTCAGAACTTACATTTATTATTCCTCATTTGCTATCAAATATTCGGTTTTTGTTAACTCGTGGCTGTTGGAAAAATGGATAGCACACTATTTCTTATTAATGAACAATATTTGGCTACATATTGGAGTTAAAGCAAGACCAGTTTTTCTCAAACACAAGTAAATTCTAGAAAGGCCTATTTCTACTATTTGAGTTTGCTAAATAAATATCACTTTATACCTGATCCAGTGTTTATTTGCTGAATAAATGTTTACCTTGATTACTTTACCTCTCTCTCCTCCAATGTCTAGTAGACTCTTTTATTTATACATTAAGTATGTGTTCCCAAAGTTTAGTAGTTTGTTAATGTGATTTTTCTTTTTTTTATTATAAAAATAATATCACAAGAGAGCACACCCACGCACACACGCCAACTTATCTAATGAGTATCAATTAGTGAATTTCATAGTTGATTTTGTATCCGTGCATATGAATTTGCAGCACTAAAAAAGAATCATCTTATACTCTGTCCCAACTCATCAATTTTTTTTTTCTTTCTTTTATTAAGAAATGGGGACACATATGCTGGAGAATATTTTGCGGACTCAATGCATGGGTTTGGGCTCTATTCTTTTGCAAATGGACATCGATATGAAGGACCCTGGCATGAGGGTAGAAGGCAAGGGCTTGGAATGTACACATTCAGAAATGGTGAAACACAAGCTGGTCACTGGCAAAATGGAATTCTTGACATTCCAAGCACACAGAACACCACCCATCCTGTATCTCCTGTTGCTGTTTATCATTCAAAAGTACTCAATGCAGTGCAGGTATTCCTTACTTCCAACCTTAATAATGTAAACCTCCAGTGCAAGTGTTTGATGTAAATATCTTAGCTGCTGATGGTTATAATTTGATGTCTATTTATGTCATGGTTTTGCAATCATACCATGGATGATCCTATCTTCTTGTACCCCTGGCTGTTTATCTTATGGCAGGAAAAGAATAATGTTGTGTTGGCTACGATCCTTGTGATTTATGGTTCATTTTCCATTTACTGTTGATATGAATCACCAGTCATACATGTCCTGTTTTCCATGCACATTATTAGCCCTTAGTTATTGGGTCCGACTCTTTTGTTCAAGATGATTTAAAGAAATATTCTCTGCCTGAATTTGTTCACTTCAACCATGATACTTTACAATTATTACAATTCTCTACTTATCCTCATGCTTTTTTAACATTTTATTCTTCAAAGATTGGTTTTATGTTATTTAGCATAGTCAAAACTTGTTACTGGTGTAATATTACTGTTTTATAACTAAAAATGAAACGTGAGAAGGGCATTTTTGCAACACTGCAGTTGCAGGAAACAAAATAACAAACTGCAGAAAGTTAATTAGCAATTTAAATAACTAGTAATAGTCTTTTTTCTGATTAGTTCTGTGATTCTATTTACACTCAGGAAGCTCGGCGAGCAGCAGACAAAGCCTATGATGTAGCCAAGGTGGATGAAAGGGTCAACAGGGCAGTTGCAGCAGCCAATAGGGCAGCTAATGCAGCTAGAGTAGCAGCAGTTAAGGCTGTCCAAAAACAAATGCACCATAATAGTAACAACAATGTTCCAATTCCAATTGTGTGACACTCCCAACTGCCGCTCTGGCTCTTTTAATGTGCAAGACGGCAGCATCAGGACAGTGGCTTATGTTTGTTTTCTTCAACAAGTAGCTTTGTGTTTTTATGCGGTCTCCTTGGCCCCTTGCCTTGAGGGGACGATTTGATTTGTAGAGCCTCTTCAAAGCTGTGAGTAGTAGGGAAGATTACTGAAGAGTGTGCAACGGTCATCTATACAGCTTGAAGATTGTGTATACATAGAGAGGAGATAGGGAGGGTGGATGGTGATGGCATCCATATTTTTCATTTTTGCTGTTCCATCTTAAGTACATTTTTGTAAAGATCAGGTAGATGTAATATAAAGTGCTGGTGCCTAGGTAAAACCTCAAACCAGCCACTATTGATGTGAGTTTGCTGGTATTTAATGGAGGTAACAAATTGTCTAGTCACTGAAAAAAAAATAATAATTACCCAAAAAAAAAAATTTATAATAGAATATTTAATTTTTTTGTAGTTAAATTGTTGTTCATGTTGGTGGCTAGGTAACCTTATTCTAGCCAATGTGTTAATGATTTTTCGTATCCTTGATATATGATTCATGGTGGTACATTGATGTTGGTCATTAAAACTTTGAAATGATGCGTCATATAGGTGCCTCTGCCAAGTTCAAACTTCATGCTTCTCACACTTTCTAAGAATGTGGCAAGAGTAGCTTCTCGTGTCCATATGGAAAAACTGAACCTACCAAAGCAAAATAATGTTATCGAGATTCCAGAGCATTTGGTGGAAGCTACGTACTGATTTCATGCCATTGAAGAATAGGTGGTGCGTGAAAGACTCAAAAGCAAATACTATAATTAGTAGTTGGGGACGTTTTTATTGCTATTTTAAAGAGCAAAATAATGTAAACCAAAGAACAATTATTGGTAGATGTTGTAAATGTGATGGGGTTGTGTGAATGCATGCAAAATTAGACACTGGCGTTTTTGTGGTATGAATGAAAGTAGACATAATGGAACATCTTCGACCATTTCCCTTGACAGGTGTGAATCTTACTCAATGGGTAAATGCAATATTGTTATGACATTTGTGTAACAATATTTGTGTAAGAGGAATGTTGTATTAAATCATGTATTTTTAGACACAAACATTTTTGTGGTATGCAGAAAAACAGATGTAATACATTTTCGACCATAGGGGTAGAAAGATTTCACCAATTTACAACATCTACCAATAATTGTTCTTTGGTTTAAAATATTTTGCTCTATTCGTAAATAAACAATTTCAACAATTTACGAAAATGCCACTCAATTGGAAATCGAGTCTCAAAGACTCGATTTCTTGGGATTTTTCAAAACTATTTATGGCCAAAAAACATTTCCCAGCAGAAATCGAGTTTCTGAAACTCGATTTCCGTTGGGTAGCATTTTCGTAAATAAACTGTCAGCCTAATTTACGAAAATGCCACTCAAATGGAAATCGAGTCTCAAAGACTCGATTTTTGATGGGATTTTTGGTGCCAACCCGAGAGTTCAAAACTATTTACGGGCAATGCCATTGCAAAAATTTCCCAGTGGAAATCGAGTTTCTGAAACTCGATTTCCATTTGAGTGGCATTTTTGTAAATTGGTGTTGTAGTTTATTTACGAATATGCCACCCAAATGGAAATCGAGTTTGAAACTCGATTTCCACTGGGAAATTTTTTTTTTTTTTTGGCAATCCTGCAGCTGTAAACCAGAATTAGTTTTCCCTTCCCCTGCAACAGTAAAATAGATCCAAAACACATCACATGGTCAGCGGTAAACAAGTAGATACAAGCATAATCACCAGTCAAGGAGAGAGTACATCAGATGCAAACAATCGGATTCAAACAGTTACTATTCTTGGGCATTATAGTTGCCCTCTTAGCACACAAAAACATTCAATACATTATCATCGGTTCAAACATGGCTGCTGTGGTTGAAGTTGCCAAAGTAGTAGCTACATTGCCAATGCCATATCATTGCATTACAGGCAAAAGCTACACAACGCAACTAATGTAACGAGTATAATGGATAGCAAATGTTCAATTACAACAACATTTAGCAATAAACAAAATAACAACTAAGTCAATACAACATAGTCTACATAGTCGTCTTGTAATACCCGGAAAAAAAAAATAATAATAAAAGGAAGGGTAATTAAGTAAATCTCTTGTGGGGTCAATTTTTATAATTTATAATTATAAAGGAGTTTTTAGAAAATAAAGTTGAAACCCTAGCAATATATATAAACTTATCATGTCAACGTACATGGGGAGATATTTTGGAGAGAGGAGACTACTCAAATTACTCAAGTAGAGAATGTTTGACGGCACAATTAAGGTAAGAGCTTAAGAATTTCCTTCTTGTCAAATCTAAGTTTTATTTAGAATTAGAGTATTTCTTTTATGTGAGTATTGTGGTCAATAGTGAAACTATTTAAATATTCAAGAGTTTGAATACTCTTGAATAATACGAACGAAGTTTAGTTTTATTTTTGGGTAAACTGAATGATGTGCCTGCAGATTTTTCTAGGTGATGAGATTTAATCTTTTTTTTTTTTTGAGTTTTATTGAGTTATGCGAAGATAGAGGCTATAAACTTTTGGGCTTAATGTTCAGGTTTCTCCACGGTTTTCTTTGATAAATAGTACCTGATGTGGACTTCTTGGCCAAAATGGCCCATTAGCATTAATTTTTGAAATATTTAGCAACAGAGTACTGTTTCGGAAATAATTAGGGAAATACCACTTTTTCTGGTACTCGAGCTTGGTGAGCTCGAGTACCATGTTTTTTTAATCCACCATCGCCCCATATTCAAGGAGCCCTATAGTGGCGTTTTTAAGCCCTATAGTGACGTTTTCGGACCCTATAGCGGCGTTTTTAAGCCCCCATACCAGGTTAAGGGGCCCTATAGTGACGTTTTCGGGCCCTATAGCGGCGTTTTCCTGCAAAATTTTTTTATAAGTCCCATAACAGGTTCAAGGGGCCCTATAGTGGCGTTTTTAAGCCCTATAGTGACGTTTTTGGGCCCTATAGCGGCGTTTTCCTGCAAAATTTTTTAATGAGTCCCATAACAGGTTCAAGGGGCCCTATAGTGGCGTTTTTTAAGCCCTATAGTGACGTTTTGGGGCCCTATAGCGGCGTTTTTTTTTTGAGAAGATGTTTGACCAATGAAAAGATGGTACTCGAGCTCACCATGCTCGAGTACCGGAAAAAGTGGTATTTCCCTAATTATTTCCGAAACAGTGCTCTGTTGCTAAATATTTCAAAAATTAATGCTAATGGGCCATTTTGGCCTGGACTTCTTAAGGTATATTGCAGAACCGAAGTGGTATTGGGTGAAAATCAGAAGCCCAGTAGTCTAGGCATGCTTGGAGATTTGACATAGAGTCACGTGTGTAACAAAAATAAATCAACGAGAAAACATTAACAAAGCAAAGCTCAACTTCTTTCTTTCTTCTGCTTATTATTATTATTTGTTTAGTGATCTTGGTAGAAGTGAATAGAAAAGTCAATGAGGTCTGACCAGTAATTTAAAAAAAAAAAAAGGAAAGAAAAAGAAAGAGAAACAAACAAAGGAAAACAAAGGAACACTTGAAATTGAAGATGGCCCACGTGCCTACATGGTAATAGGAGTTATAGTCTTATCTTTGGTGCTTTAGTTGTGGCAGAAGGAAATATATATATATATACAAAGAAAAATATTATGGATAGGAGGAATTTTGGTGTGAGATAACAATGGATAATTATTGGATATTTTTAGTAATCTCTTTATCTGGCTGGGTACCATTATAATTCTTTCTTAAATTATTTGATTATTGAGTAAGAATATTTGAAAATTGTTCTAGGTGATATCTAAAGATTTTAGAGGAACTGTTAAAGAAAAGTTTCTTTTGAAATAGTTTTTGGAGGTAAGTAACCTTATCCTAATTGGTTTTGTCTCTGCATAATTTAACTACTAAAAATTGTGTACAATTGTTACTATTTATTTCTATTGTATTAATGATTTCAAGTAAAGAATGGATAAATGCCACAAATAAATATGAGCATTGAATATATGATTTATTTATTTAATTGTTCCTTTAACTAAATTGATTTAAAGTACAGAATATAGAAATATCACAAATATATTTGAATACTGAAAATATGATTATATATGTATATATATATGTACTTGAATAAGATATATTTTTGTTAGAAACTATGATTTCATATATATATGATTAGGGACAAATTGACTATGAATTGATTTTGATACCCAAACCAATGGGGGTTATTCATTGGTACTCTGATACCCAGCCAATGAGGGTCATTCATTGGTATTCAGATACCCAAACCAATGGGGGTTGTTCATTGGTATTCTGATACCCATACCAATGGGGGTTGTTCATTGGTATTCGAATACCCAAACCAATGGGGGTTGTTCATTGGTACTTTGATGCCCAGTCATGGGGATATAGCGTGACCATAGTCATAAGATTGTTAAGAATATGAATTACGTTTGAGTATTTGAACCCTTTTGAGTCCTTAAAACTACATATGTGATTTTGGAAATGTTTGAGTATTTAACTATTTTGAGTCACTTAAACTGGTTATGTATTTTTGGAACCTATTGTAAGTTATAGCTTTTGATATCTGGAAAACTGACTGCTTTCTAAACCATCTATGATATATATTTATACGATTAAAGTATGTGATCTATTTGCAACTTATTATTTTAAGACTATGAAACTTCTTTAGTTATTTTTGAAAACTCATAGTATATTATAACTTTTGAAAACTCATATTACATCTTATTACTTTACAGATTTATTGTTTGATAGAACTTATTAAGATTTTGGTTACTTATTGAGTTTTCAACTCACCCATTTTTCCCATCCAGTTTCAGATTGTGAAGAATAGCAAGACTTGGGAGTTTTGATGTTGTGTTGTAAGCAGGAAAAGAAGTTTAGTGATTTTGGGATTGGATGGTTTTCTAATAGTTTTATATTTATTGGCCAATTAGCATTAAGTACATGAGGTTTGGATTTTGTTCCTATTAAATTATTGGAGATCTCTTTCATAAAGAAATTGTTGAGGTATTTTGGTTTTATTTGATGTAATTTTTGAGGATAAATTTTTAGTTGCTAAGAAGGCCTTGCACACTTGTAGGGTGCTTACTTTATAAGCGTGCAGCGGTTGTCACGTTCCTATCTTTATAGTTGGGTTCGGGGCGTGACAAGCACTTGTCCATACTGATGCAACATACTCTACATAGTCACCTACAAATTGTCCATACTGATACAACATAGTCTACATAGTCGCCTAGCACTTGTCCATACCGAACATAATCACAAGTCCCACGTACAATGCCATTCCAAAATCCAGTCTCTGCTTGCCTGACAAACATTAAAATACGGTTATTAGTTTCCAAATGTGAAGAACAAAAACCAAATGACATTCTGAGCATATTATATAAAAACAGTGACAACACTTGCCTAGTTTGCAGCACTACCACTTGTCGAAGCCCCACGGGAATTGGGACAGCATCTGCGGTTATGCCCCTCTTGATGACACACTCCACATCGCTACCTTGGTTGAATCTCCCTCAAGTCCGGATCTTCCCTCCGGCTTCCCCGTTCTCGTCGTACCCCATCCATTTTATTCCTTAATCTTGACTTCACAAGACGACCTTTGCCCCGCAATAGCTGTGGGTCAGGCACCCACTATGGTCCGCGAACGTCCCTCCACAATGACTCTGATTTTGGCACCACAAAATGATGTGAATATGTCTTAATGGCGTTGTTCAAACTGTAACATGGGTCAATATAGCTGGTCGCATCGAGGTGCAGACCTTTAAAAACTTTAATTGCATGTGAACAAGGGATCTTCAAGTTTTGCCACTTTCTGCAACCACATGTTTGCTCAATTATGTGCACTTCATGACTGTGGTTTCCCCTTCCACCTCTATGGTCGTTGTACGGGGTAACCACTTGATATACACCAATTTCATGATTAAAATTCCTCAGAGTGTGTCCTGCAGTTTTCTGCTCATTTTTGTTATAAATCTCCATTACATAATCACTCCACACCTTACCTTGAGAGAGATCAGAAGTAATTTTTTGATGTCGTTCGCAGAAATATGCAACAAGTTTGGACCAAGTGAACTCAACCATTGCAGCAATGGGCAAACCGCGGGCACCTTTAAGTACCCCATTAAAACACTCAGAGATATTGGTTGTCATTGCCCCGTAACGTCTTCCACCATCTTGTGACTGGGTCCATTTCTCAACATCCTCACTCATTAGATATGTGTATGGCATATAGCGTAGGATGTGGCGATCAGTAGGGTCTACACCCCTCAGTAAATTAATCTCGGCCTCCTTAATGGTTTGCATTATGGACTTAAATTTCACTTCATGAGTCGCATATCCAGCTTTCAAGGCCAATGCCTTTAGAGTCGGGTCCTCAAATTTTTTGTTGAAGTTGCTAGCAATATGTCGAAGGCAATATCGGTGATATACCTGTTCTCTTCCGTCCTCACCTCTAGGCCACTCTCGAATGGCGCATCTGATACCTTTATGTCGGTCAGAAATAATGCAAATGCCATCCTTAGGTATGACATGCTCTATGGAAGTCCTGAGACACTCTAAAAACCAACCCCAACTAGGCCCTGACTCCTTGTCCACAACAGCAAAGGCGAGAGGCAAAACTTTTTGGTTAGCATCAGTTGCCATTGTAATCATCAACACCCCTTTGTATTTACCATACAAATGAGTCCCATCAATACTGATCACTAGCCTGCAATATTTGAATGCAGCAATGCATGGAGAGAATGCCCAATATAAATAGCGCAGTAACGCAATACCTTTGTATGGCCTAGGTATGGTGTGATAGCTGTACTGGGTACCTGAGTCCTGATCCAAGTATGCCAACAACAACTTTCACAACCTTTGGTAAGACTCCTCCCAATCCCCAAATATCTTAGCAATTGCTTTTTGTTTTGCATCCCATACTTTATAGTAAGAAAGCTTATGATTATACTTAGTACTTATGATCTCCCAGAGCTCATCAATACGAGCAGTGTGATTTTGTCACAATTTTTCCACAATTTCTGATGCAATAAAATTAGAATCCATCATTTTACCGTCTCTTTGCAGGCCATAGGGTATACAAGTGTGTGGACCCACATAAGACATGACCACCCACAGACCATTAAGTTTAGCCTTCATGAATGCCCTAACGCCACTTGCAGTTGTCGTTAGCGCATGTGGCGCACAATTTAGTTTTGCTCGACCTCCGGGTTATAAAATTTCTATTATCATTTGCTGCGTATATTATCAATGCACGCTTCACCGCCGATTTATTTGCAAAGGTCAACTCTTTAGAAAAATGCATCCCATCTTGCCAAGTACAAACAAATGGTACTAATAGAGGTGAAGAATCAACCATATTTTTCCAAGTATTTGCGTAGAATGAGTCGGCAGGAGGTCTGTAGCCAGTGGTCGTATTTGTATCACGCTGGATGCCAATATCATCGTCTGCATCACCTTCATCATGGTACTCCATATTTTCCTCTTCAAAATGGGGAACGATTTCATGGTCATCCACATCGTTCTCAAAGTCGCCTCGCTCAATCCTCTCTTCGTACTCATCCACACCATCAATATTTTCACCATCATTCGCAGCATGATCTTCGTCTTCGTCTTCGTCTTCGTCTTCGTCTTCCTCCTCTAAATGTGTCTCTTAACAATAGAGGGTTTCACCAGTATTGACAACATGATCTTGAGATGGGAGCATATAACCTCCCATTGTATACCCTCCCATTGCAGTGCATCCATTATCAAGGGCTGTAAATTATAAAGACGTAGTTGTTTGTTGCACTATCTCAATATCAACTTCCGCAAGCAGCTCTGAACTTATGTACAACTCAGCAGCATTTACTTGGGGCATTTTCTGGATCCTATTAAACATCATCTTCACATGTTTGTCTTCTTTGATTGCCATATACCAGTAATTTATCCGTTCATGTAGGACTTCTTGTGGGTAACGATAAATAATCTTGATGTCATACAAAGCAGAGTTCAAATTCAATTCGTCCATTATTTTCAACTTCAAATCATTCAACGTCTTCAACTTACGACGTATCATCATGGGGTAGCATTGGATACTCGGCCCTGTAAATGGAAATCCCTCAATCCCCCCAAGATTGTCAAGGGGTCCACCGTAGTATACATTTATATCAATATTCTTCAGATGTTGTGAACCTATTAGAGAGTCAAGTATAATATGTTAGAGACATATTTTATCTCTTTCATTTAACATCAATTACAAAACCTTTTCTATCTAATCAAAGTACAAAAATTACAACTTCTCACCCCACAATTGCATATACTCACCCCACATCACATACAAACACACTCAATCATTATCATTTCGTACTCAAACAAATAAAAAAACTAAAGACAAAACTCACCCCCATTACAAAATTTCAACTCAGCTCTAACTAATATAAATAAAAATATCAAACCAAACAACAAGAAAAATAGTCATGATAAAAGCCTAACAATACAAATATATATCTACAATATTTTTTACTTGTTATAAAATCCTAGCAAATATATACATTAACTTGCAAAAATAGTCATGATAAAAGCCTAACAATACAAATATATATCTACAATATTTTTTACTTTGTATAAAATCCTAGCAAATATATACACTAACTTGCAAAAATAGTCATGATAAAAGCCTAACAATACAAATATATACCTAAATATATTTTTTACTTTGTATAAAATCCTAGCAAATATATACACTACCAAATATAACTTCTTACAAACCCCACATTTGCATATTCACATACAAACACACCCAATCATTATCATTTGTTTCCAAAATAAAAAAAAAATAAAAAATCATTAATTATACTAAAAAAAAACTAAACACACAACTCACCCCATTACAAACCTTCAAATCATTCTATCAAAAATATAAAAAACAATATCAAACCAAACAAAAAAAATTAGTCATGATATACATACCCATAAAAAAACCTAACAATATAAATATATATATATATATTATATATATATGTAACTAACAACTAGAGAGATTGAGAAACCTTACCTGACATGAGGATGTGAAAATATGGAGGGTGAGTTTGATTTGAAGTTTGTAATGGGGTGAGTTTTGTATGAGAGTGAAAGAGAGAGACAGATAGTGAGAGCTGCTGCTGAATGTGTAATCAAAATAACTAAGAGAGGAAGGCTGTGCTAGCTGAATGGGTATGACACTAGAGAAACCTACAATGAGTGAGAGAGCATGTGCAAACTGCAAAGGTTCTGACTCCCGAGAAACCCAAACTCAAAACCAGCTGCAACTGTGGGACCAGACATGACCAGACATGATCAAAAGACCAGAGTTAGTACATTTCAAAATCGAGTTTCTGAGACTTGGTTTCACTTTTAGCAAACCGAGTCTCTGAGACTCGAGATCCATGTACAAATCCCATGTGGCGTGTCCACGTGGGATTTGGCCACATCAGAATACAAAAGCCGAGCTCCAAATCCAACGTGGTGTGTCCATGTGGAAATCAAGTTTCTAAGACTCGATTTCCACGTGGACACGCCACATGGGATTTGGTCACATCAGAATACAAAACCGAGCCTCAAAGACTCGATACCTTACAATTTTAAACTGAGCCTACTAACTATATACTTACAATTTTATGGCCATTTGACCATTTTGGCCTTATTACCTTCTATCAAACCCTCAAATCGGTCCCGCCATAACCTTCAATTATCATCACCACAAAATCCAAACTGTGAACCCCTGAACCACCGTCTGAACTAGGAGTGAGCACTTGACCCGGCCCACCCGAAAACCGACCCGACCCGAACCGACCCGATAGGTTTTGGGTGGGTCTGAGAATATTCGGTTCGGGTTTCGGGTCATATTTTCAAGTTATTATCGGGTTCGGGTCTGGTTCGGGTCGGTTTCGGGTCATATAAATACCCTAAGTCTGAACCCGATTTTTGTGTTTCTGAAAAAAAAAAAAAAAAACCCTACGTTCAGTACGTTGGTCTCTCTGCAGTCTCCACCTCCCTCAGCTCTCCGCCTCCCTCATCTCTCTCTTTATTCCTCAAAGCCTTACAAGCCTGTGTCAAGCTATTTGCTCCATTTGTCTCTGTGTAAGTCATAGAATAAATAGCTAAACCTATTTCTTGTTATCTCTGTTTCTTGTTAATATAGTTGGGTTTTTAATACTTTCGGATTTTGGGGTTTTTTTCTATGTGAATATCCTGTTTGGGTTTGATTTTCTTGTGTTTTGTGATGTGGGTTTGGCTTGAATCATTTTTTTTAAGGACCCATTTCGATTTTTTTTCAGATTTTAAACTAAAGAGCTCTTCTGCCTCTCTTTGGGGTTTCACTATTTTGCATTTTCACTATTTTTTTCTGTGTTGGCAGAGTTGTTACCAAGTTTGTTGCATGTTCTATTTCAATGTTTGGTGTTGTTAGTTTGCTATGTTTGGTATTTTTATTTTATTCAAAAGAAAAGAAAAACATCTCAACACCTGAGCCTACTGTAAGTGTATGTGTTTTGATTTAAATATTGGAAATACCTGAATCGTAGAACTTTCCCTCCTCATCCTACACACTTCTATCTCCGTGTTCTTCTTTCTCATTGTCAAAATTCAGGTTTTTATTTTTATTTTTAAATATATTAATTAAATTCTATAATTTTCTTTAAGATTTTTTTTATATTTTGGGCTTTGGTTCAATCTCAGGACTACCTGTAAGTATCTCTCTCTGGTTTTTCTTTTTTTAACACTGTACAGTAATGTCAATTAATGGCTCTCAATTATGGATTAGTTCTGTTTTTATGTTTTCAAGTTGCTTAATTTTGTAAGTTATAATTGTGTTTTTTTCTTTGGTTTCGTTTTTGCTATGATCTCTAGTGTTATGTATATTGTTAATATTTAGGCATGTTAGTTTAAGTGTTCCTATGATTTTTCTTTCTTTGTTTTCTCTGTTTTGAGTTTGGGATATTGTTCAGTTGTGGCACTATTTTGCAGATCTGGTTGTTTGTATGCATTGTGTTTCTGGGTTTTGTTTAATTTTAACTTGTTGGGAACTAGGAAGTTACCTAGTTTTTTGTTTAAGTACTATTTTTCCCCTCCATTTCGTTTTTTTTTTTTTTTTTTTTATTGCAAAGTTTGTTGCTTTAAAGACTTAATTGGTTTGATTGCAATTTTTATTTATTGGCTTTGGTAGACGATTTGATAATATATATTGAAAATGGAATTTCTAAGAATTTCATTATGGATATGCACAGTAAGAGATAAATTTTATTTATTTGGTAAGAGATAACAAGTTCTTTATATATGTATAGGTGTTGTGTGCGTGCAGACTGGGGGTTTGTCTTGACAAAATTATCAGTACCATAACTCTGCTGTTGTTTACTTTAATTTCACCTTGCAATATTTCTTATGCTTCACATAGGATATGATAAACCCAACAATTAGACCAAGCCTCTGTGAAATTAGTCTATGATGGTTTCGGTGCACTTAATTCAAAGAATTAATCATCTATCTTTCAATTCACGCATGAATCACTTTCTGATGTATACATTTTTTAACTGGAGAGGATTTCCACAGAGAAGGGTAATTGTAACCAGGGCGTCTCTTAACACAAGCTTTTTCTTTGTAAATGTGAGTTAGACAGATGATTAATTCTTTGAAAAATGTTGGGAACTGGGAAGTTTGCACTCTTCTATTTGTTTCAATAGAAAATAGTTCAGGGGAAAAGGCCTTATGTTTCCGAAGTGTGTTTTTCAAGAGAAACATGAATAAGAGGTGGAATAAAAAATTGGGGGACATGATATACTTTGTCTAATTCTTAAGGTCAAATGTAAATTTAGATTAATAGAGCTTTTTTGTTTTGGGGAATAAGAAAGAAAATATATTTTCCTTTATAAACGGAAAGAGATGGGGAAAGGCCTTTTATAAACTTTCCTTTTTTTTTCTATTAAAAATTTTATGGGCAACACAGGATTGCCTTTTTATACTAGTGGTTTTGGTTCTTTTAGTATGGATGATGATACACTTACTAATGTAACAATAGTGTTTGAATATTTTCTTGTGGTTTCAATATTAAGTTGCATAGACTAATAGATTACTAGTGTCTCTGTTGCTCATCTTTCTTAGTTTGTGTTGTAGCATGAATTCTTGAACAGTAATAATTTTTAATGATTGATTTGTTTTGTGTGGTAATAGGTCATGGATTCAATGGAGCCTACACAACCTGATGTTGCCACTGCAAGACCAACTATGAGACCTCCTCGTCCACCACAGGTGATATCTTCTTCTAATCCTAATAAGAGAAAATCACCATCAACAGCTTGGGACCACTTTGAGAAGTTTATAGATGAGGAAGGTAGAACTAAGGCAAGATGTATATCTTGTAGCAAGGAATACATGGCTGATAGCAAAATTTATGGGACATCTAATTTAAAAAACCATACACCCATTTATCCTGAATATCTTTATAATGAATTGCATGATGGACAAGACCCATTGTCCAAGGATGTAGAGGAGGGAAATCTAGTGCCTAGGACTTTTACAAATGTTGTGGGTAGAAAAGTTCTTGCTGAAATGATCATATTGGATGAGCTTCCATTTAGGTTTGTAGAGAATCAAGGATTTAGAAGGTTTTGTAATGTCTTTCAACCTAATTTTAATATCCCATCTCGCTTTACGGTAGCTAAAGATGTGAGTCGGATTTATTTTGAAGAGAAGGATAAGTTGAGAAATGCCTTGAGAGGCCGTAGGCTTTGCCTTACCATTGACACATGGACTTCAATACAAAATTTTAATTACATGTGTCTTACTTGTCATTTTATAGATGATGATTGGAAGCTACATAAAAGAATTTTGAATTTTTGTATTATCGATAACCATAAGGGATAAACCATTGGCAAAATGGTTGAATCTTGTTTAGAAGAGTGGAATATTGAGGGGATTTTCACCTTGACAGTGGATAATGCTTCCTCAAATGACGTAGCCATTAGTTACTTGAAAGAAGCTACTAATAGGTGGAAAGGTACTGTTTTAGGGAATGAATTTGTTCATGTGAGGTGTTGTGCTCACATCTTGAATCTTATTGTGACCGATGGCTTAAAACATCATAATAAGTCAATTGATAGGGTGCGTCATGCAGTTAGATATGTGAAAGCTTCTCCAAATAGGTTACAAACCTTTAAGAGGTGTGTGGAGAAAATGAAAATAGAGTCAAAAGCTATTCTATGTTTGGATGTGGCCACTAGATGGAACTCCACCTATAAAATGTTGGAAAATTCTGAAAAGTTTGAACATGCATTCAAGCGGATGGAATATGAAGATCTTGATTATATTCTACACTTTCGGGATGGGGACTATGATAGGAGACCTCCAAATGAGGATGATTGGGAGACTTGTAGAAAATTTGTTAAGTTTTTGAAACTATTTTATAATGCCACAAAGAGGTTTTCGGGTTCCTTGTATGTGACATCAAATGCTTTCTTTGATGAGATATATATGATTAAAAGAAAGATAGATCTCTTTTCTAGGAGTGAGGACCATTTTTTGTACTCAATGGCAAAAACAATGAAAGAGAAGTTTGACAAGTATTGGGGGAGCGGGGCGGATTCATCAAAGAAGGGAAATGTGCTTTTGTATGTTGCTGTGGTGCTTGATCCTCAAAAAAAGTTGGATTATTTGAATTATTGTTTATTAAATTTGTATGGAGAGAATGTTGCTAAGGTTATCACTGACCTTGTGGAAAATGTATTGAAACGCTTGTATGAGCATTATAATTCAACTCATTCATCATATGTGTCTATACAAAGTGTGAGTGAGATTTCAAGGATGGAAGGTGTTGGTGTTGATGTTGATGATGATGATGATGATGATCCAGATAGATTTATTGCCTCTCAATACAAAGCTTTTAGGTAAGGAAAACAACCTGTTGGGTGTGTAGATGAGGTTGCAAAATACTTGATGGAGAATATTGAAGGGGAAAATGACAAAACCTTTAATATACTGGCTTGGTGGAAGTATAATACTAATAAGTATAGTATACTATCTCGACTGGCACAAGATGTGTTGGCTGTACCTGTTTCTACTATGGCTTCTGAGTCAACATTTAGTACAGGAGGACGTATACTAGACCCATTCCGTAGTTCACTTGCCCCTGAGATGGTATAATCTCTCATATGTACTCAAAATTGGCTTCAATCTTCAGTGCAAATTTCACTTCGACAAGCCATGGATGATGTTGAGCTATTTGAAGATTATGGAAAATGTAATGTTCTAACTTGTGCTTTAACTGAAATTTAATATATCTTGTTAGTGCATTAAATAGAATTTAATATATATTGTTGTTCTAAAATGTTTTGAAGCTTTTTTGGAAGCGAAGTTAGCTTCACCTTTAGCAGCATCACCTTCACCATCAAGCACTGTTACAAATCTTGACTGATCTGCCTACATACATTGGTGATTTTTTCTTGGATTCTGTTTGTGTTAGGATTAATTAATATGATATTAGATTATCTTAGTGTGGTTCAACTAGTTGCATCCATTTAGAATTTAAAAGAATATTTCTTTTTTGCAGCAACCCCATGTGTATGAAGCCAAGTTTAATGTTGGAGCTTGAAGAAGTGCTTACATGCAGGATTACTGAAAAGAAACTTTTTTTTTTACAACTAAGCATTCTGTCCAGCAATGGATTACTATAATCTGTTTCACGACTAAGCATTTTGTTGTAATGTAAAGCTTTAGATATCTTGCCATAGTTTTTCATTTCCAGCTCTTTAGTGCTTGTGTTGGTTTTTATGCATTTGTTTTGCTTTCTCAAAGTTCTAACACTGTTTGGAGAGTTCACAATAGAATGAAATGAATTAGAGTGGATAGGTTATAAATGAATGGAATGTGGAGGACTATATTATTTTCTTTTGTTTGGTGTGTTTTGGAGTTGCATAAGAGAAGGAATGGAAAGAAGAGATATCATACTTGCACCTCTGATGGTTCAGTGAAGATATTGTTGGTTTTGTGTTTTTATTGTGTATATCCATTTAATAGTCATAAATGTGGCTTGCTAAGGAGATTTTAGCTTTTATTTTCATAATTTTTTTTAAAAATAATTTGATATTGGATTTTTTTTTAAATAGTATAATTTTTTTTAAAAATGATTTGGTATTGGATTTTTTTTTTTTAATGAGAGATTATTATCACAAAAAAGAATATAGTAACTAAATGCTCATGGAAAACAAGTAGCAGCAGGAAAAAAAAAAAAAAAAAAAAAAAAAAAAAAAAAAAAAAAAAAAAAAAAAAAAACCAAGACCTGACCCGAGACCCGAAAAACCAACCCGATTTTAGACCCGATTTTCCGAATCGGGTCGGTTTTTAGACAGACAAACCCGATTTCTGTTGGGTCGGGTTTCGGGTCACAGTAAACCCGACCTGACCCAACCCAATATCAGTCCTAGTCTGAACCACCACCTCAATGTGGGCCACCTCCACAAAGCAATCTCCACCCTTGATCTCATGGCCCAAAAGGGTAGCCACCCAGACCTCACCACCTACTCTCTCTTCCTCAAGTCCTGTATAAGGTCCCGGAACTTCCAACTCGGCAAACTCGTTCACACCCACTACTTGACTCACCCCCAACTCCACCTCAACTCTCTCATTCTCAATTCTCTCATCAGCTTGTACTCAAAAAGTGGGGATTGGGCTAAAGCAAAATCCATTTTTGATGATATGGGGGATTTAAAAGACTTGGTTTCTTGGACTGCTATGGTTTCTTGTTTTGCAAATAATGATATGGAAACTGAAACCATTGTCACGTTTCTTCAAATGCTTGAAAATGGGCTCTGCCCAAATGAGTATTGCTTTTCCGCAGTGATTCGTGCGTGTTCGAATGTGGAAAACGTTCCCATTGGGAAAATGATTTTTGGGTTTGTTATAAAAAGTGGATATTTTGGGTTTTTCTTTTTCACCACCACCGTATTAGCTAACCACTGAGGATAGAAAACTTTCTTGATAGCTCCTGCCTGTTTGAGCTTTGTTACCTCATTTCTGACAGCCTCGGTGTGTTCTTTGGACAGACATCGAGATGGCTGTCTCTTCGGAGTAATGGAAGGGTTAACATTCAAAGGATGACAAATGAAATCTGGATCAATACCCGAGGCTTCGTACGCGCTCCAAGCGAACACGTCAACGTTTTCTCTAAGAAATTCAACCAATTACTCCCTCTCTGAATCATCGCCAACAATTACCCTTTCTAGATCTTTACATTTCGCTTCATCAGCTAGTCCACTTAAAGGCGACACCGGAGTTTTTGATTGCCATAAACCATTATCAGCGGTGGCCGAGATTTCAGCCTAAGGTCGATGTTGGATGGCTGCTACTAGGCATTGTCTGGCTGTAGACTAACTTCCTAATATTTCCAAAACCTGGCCTCTAGAGGAATATTTCACATTTTGGTGAAGAGTGGAGGAGACAGCTCCTAGGGTATGAAGCCAGGGTTTGCCCATAATGGCTGTATATGGAGAGAAAGCATCTACAACAATGAAGTCCACCTCCACCACATCCGGGCCAATCTGCACGAGTAATCTAATTTGACCTTTCGGAATGACCATTTTACCTTCAAAACTAACCAGAGGAGAATTGTAGGCTATTAAGTTCTCAAGTTTCAAATTTAGCCCCTTATATAGGCCAAGATACATTATCTCAGCTCCGCTGCCTTGGTCAATCATCATCCTTTTTCCGTCATACCCACCATTCTAAGTGTAATCACCAAAGCATCATCATGAGGCTATATGATTCCAAGTTTGTCCTCATCTGAAAAACCTAACACCAGTGGGATGCCCATCTTGACTCTTTTCGGCATTGAACTGGATTTCTCAGCTAGGTAACGGGATACCAACATTACTCTGGAAGGATAAGATCCGGTCCTCCCTGGGGCAACAAATATGACAATGATTGTGCCAAGAGGGAGTCTTGAAGAAGTATCTCCTTGAGACTCCGAACCCGTTTGGCTTCCCCGGCCACTGGAATGATGTAAGAGTTGTTTTAATTTCCCTTCCCGGACCAGTTGGTCTAGATGGTCCCACAAGTTTCTGCAATCCTTAGTAGTGTGTCCATGATCCTGATGATATTGGCAGTAAAGGTTTTGATTACGCCTCATAGGATCTCCTGCCATCTTGTTCGGCCATTTAAAGAATGACTCGTTTTTAATCTTCTTAAGAACCTGCTATACTGGTTCTCGAAACATGGCATTAACTGCCTGGGTGTTGGCAGATTTAGGCTACCCAACAAAGTCTTTCCGAGGTTGGTTATTATTGTATCGGTCCGACCTGAAATCCCTCATCTCTTGAGGGATCACCTTAGCCTTTCCTTTCCCCTACATTTGGTCTTCTTCTACCCTTCTATACTTGTCAATCCGATCCATAAGTTAATGCACACTGGTCACAGGCTTACCAGTGAGAGACTTCCTCAAATCATGGTTGGCTGGGAGGCCAGCCTTGAAAGTACTAATGGCCACATCATCATAGTCTCTGTCTATTTCGTTAAACATCTCCCAGTATCTATCTGAGTAGGCTTTCAGAGTCTCCCCCTCCCGTATGGACATAGATAATAAGGATCCCAAAGGCTGAGGAACCCTATTACAAGTGATAAAGCGAGCACCAAAGGCTTGGGTGAGCATCTTAAAGGAGTTAATAGAATTCGCCCTCAAACCATTGAACCACCTTATCACCACCGGGCCCAAACTAGATGGAAAGACCTTACACATCAAAGCCTCATCCTTGGAATGAACGACCATCCTTTAATTGAAATAACTGACATGTTCCACTGGATCTGTTCGACCATTATAAATGGTGAACGTGGGTTGATGGAATCGTTGAGGAAGACTCGTGCCTTCTATGTTTTGTGTGAAGGTGACTGGGAAACTTGGCTCAACGCCTTGTTCATGGCATCGTTCCTCGGGCCTTTGTGAGGCAGGCTCTTGTGTCTACGTCTATGGTGGTACTCCTCGTCGTAGGAGAAAGACTCGCTAGGCGGAGTTCTGGATCTCCGTCTATAACTAGCACCATCTGTCTCCTCGGAGGACAACTTGGAGTTGGGGGTGATGAACGTCTTCGCCGTGCATGGCGCAATTCCCTTTTCAACTCATCGATTTCATGTTGCATGTCTCTATTGTTCTTTGCATGGGAAACACGGCTTTTCCCTCGAGATTTGCTTTTACTAGTATGAGTTGTGTGCACACTTCCCTCACGATCTTCTCTCTGTTCGAGGCTCCTACGCGGATTGCTATGTTGAGACCCCCTTGATTTTGCTCAGTGTAGATTAGCATCCACCTGGTGTGGACCTGTCGCTGCCTGGTGTGGACCTACTTCTTTCATCTTAAACGTTGCACCCGAATCTCTTTCAGAATAGATCAAGTTCTTCCCACAGACGGCGCCAATTGTAGGAACAGATTTTGGATTGGACCCAATAAGCCCAAACAATGAATTTGTAGAGCATGGGTAAAAGAACTAGTTCTATCTAATAAGGAAGATAATAACAATCATTGATTTAAGAGCATCAAACTCAATTAAGATAAGAACATCTGTCATTGGCACGGCCTGAGGAGCTATGTTATAATGTCTTATTGATGAACCAGGTTACAAGAGTTCAAAGGACTATTACAAAGATTTCTTAATTTTTTTTTTCATCCCTTCTTTTTGGCCACCTTTCTATGCTATATACTATAATCTTGGTATCATCTCTACCATACATGTGTAGGTTAGGTTTTAAGAACTCCTTCTTGTCCCATCCAACATCTCCCAGAACCTCCAACTAGCAGTTGTAAGGCTGGTTAATCACTATTCAGGTATCACCTCCACATTAATACAGCCAGAGAGTTAGTTGGGATGCATTTAATGTGGAGATAGCAGCTTTTGAAGATATTTGTTACCTCCCTTTACTCATCCCTTATCCAATGTCTGATTTCTAATCGTGATGCAACCTTGAAGGATGTCCAGGATGATAAGACATTCTTAGTGACCTCGGATCTCTGTTTCCAAGATGACTTTCCTCCTCGGACATATTTTGGACTATCACACACAATCCTTATTTTTTCTTATCATACCATTCCCATAATAACCTTATTTGACCATCCTCAGATTAGTTAATATCCTCGGATTGGGCCATAGGCCCAATTCGTACAACTTTTAATAGTACCTTCTGGCTAACTGGCCCCTACAGGTTCATTAGTAGTGGTGGAGTTAGGAATTTTTTCCAAGGTGGCCAAACTAAATATAGCAAAAATTCTTAATAAAAATAACTCCTTGCCCCCCCCCCCCCCCCAAAAAAAAGATCCTTTGTTTTACAAATTAACATTCATAATTCTAAGAAAGCAATATCTATTTCTTTATGTTTATATCTTTTTTTAGAATTTGAAATAAAGAAATAAAAAGTAGTCTCTAAATCTTGAACATTTTTCTCTTAAAATATGCATCGATTGTGAATGGTTTTCCCATAAAATACTAACACAATTTGAAAGTGAATCTGTCTTTATCTCAATACCTACAAACTAATAATATGAAATATAAATATATAAAAAATATTTAACAATTACTTATTTTAATTATCCAAAAGTCTCAAAAATAATGCCAAATATAAATGAGAAAGTGTAGGAACACAACTTATGCAATATAATTCTTGTTCAAAATTTTGACATTATCCACCGTATGCTTTAGAGAAAAAATAGTAAATTTATCTGAAATTAATTGTTCACCCCTAATGTTTGATAACTTTATTAAATTGCGACAAAAATGGTGATGGTAGAAGAACTTAATATAAAAATCAAATAAATAAAACAAATAACAAATCACTATTATCAAAACAGACAACAGTGACGCACTCAACACGTAAAATGCAAGCTGTACAACACTACACATTTATCAAAACGTTACTTTTTTTTTTTTTTTTTTGAGAAACAAAACGTTACATAGTTTAGTCCTTTTTATCTTTTTGTTTCACGTATACCCAGACCTACAATCAGTGGCGGCGCCACGTGCAAGTCAGGGTGTTCCCAGGAACACCCTGACTTTAAAAAAAACCTGAAAAAAAAATTTTTTTACAAACTTTTTTATACTTGCTCTGTATTATAGGAACACCCTCGAATTAAAAAAAAAAATTAATTGTTCTGCTTTCAAGCAAAAAATAAATAAATAAATGAAGAAAGCCCAAAATAAAATTTGGTAACAGAGGGAAGCCCATGGTAACTCGGCAAGCCCAACAGATTACAGAGGCAAACCCACGGATTCTCAAAAAAAAAAAAAAAAAAAAAAAACCAATACAGAGCTGCAGAGCAAATCAAATCAGAACTCACTTCTAATTTTCTAAATCAAAAATCCCTAAAGGCCTAAAGCAAACCTAAAGAGTGAAGACAGAGCAAGCAACGCCTCACTGCCTCAGTCCCTCAGAGCAACGCCTCAGGCTCAAGCCAACTGCCAACAGTCGGAGTCACGGAGATCGGATCGGTCACGTCGCTCGCAGCTCGCTTGTCGTCGGAGATCGGTCCAGTCCAGATCGTCATCGTCGCTCGGCTCACTCGCCCCTCGTCCTCGTCGCTCGTCACTTGCCACTGCCCTCATCGGAGATCGCTCGTCGCCTCGTGACCTCGTCACTGCCTCAGCGGCCTCAGCCTTCAGGCCTCCCTGCTCAGCTGCTCCGATGCTCGGCTGCTCCGGTGCAGGTGCTCCCTCCCTCTCTGACTCTCTGACTCTCTTTCTCTATCTGAATGACTTTTTCTTAAATGAAAATTATGGCTCTCTCTCTCTCTCTCTCTCTCTTTATTCTTTAATACTAATTTTAATACTTTGTCTTTATCTGATTCTGTGATTGGGCCACTGAATTGCTAAGCTTTAACTTTATCTTTATTAATATTTGGCTGATTTTTTGACTTTTTAAATTTGTCTTTATCTTAATATCTTATCTGTTGGTGTTGGTTAGTGTTGGTGTGTGTGTTTGTGTTGGTGAGATATTAAATTATTAATTGTCTTTTTAGTGTAATGTGTATTTTGATTGTGAAGTTTTTTAATTGGCAGCTGATTCTTGTGATTGGGGAAATTTAATTAATTGAGGAAAATAAATAATTAATAATTTAATTAACCAATATATTATAAAAAACAAACAAATTAAATTATGTTAAACTAAACAATAATTAATAATTTAATAATTAATGAAATAACAATACAACAAATTATAGTTTATAAAAGACAAACAAATTAATGAAACAACTAAACAACAATAATTAATAATTTTATTAATATGTCAAATGAACTTATAGTTTATTGTATAGGTACCTTTGTTCATTTCATTTCATTTCATTTTTTTTTCTTTTTGAGGTTTTTCGGTGTGCAAAATGCAAATTTGTTTTGGTTTTAAGAACTTTTTTTTTTTAAGCACAAACTTCATGCCGGCCAAATTTTGAATTTCGGCCGGTATTTACCGAAATGTCTCGAAACACCTAAAATAGACCGAAATGACCCAAAATTTTTTCAAAGTGAAATAGGAACACCCTGGACAAAATTCCTAGAGTCGCCACTGCCTACAATCAGCCATAGCTATTCAAAAAAAAAAAAAAAAAAAAAACTTGTAATCTCATCATACATTTAAACAGAGACAGCCAAAGAGATATTAGTACCAGTACACTCTAATGACTGATCTGGATGAAGCTAAAGACGTTGATCGAGTGGAGGCTTTTAGCCTAGATCGGAGTCTGGCTAAGGCTTAGGCAGCAATTTGGCGTCGCAAACTGGTGAATTGCAGAGGTATATTGTCAAGTACTCGGGAGAGTTTGGATACTTTAGCTGTGTAAGGGATTTTTTTTTCTTTCACATTTGGGTTTTTTGTCTAGTAAACGACAGAGATTTGTGTTTTTTTTTTTAATAAAGAAATTAGGTATTGCTCATTTTGAGATTTTGTTAAATCTGGTTTTGTTATTTGTATTTGGAGGTATTATGGGCTTAGGAATGAACCAAATATTTTGTTTTGTTCTTTTTATTAATTTTTTGGGGAAGGGGACCGCAACTTCATGCCTTCATGGAAGCTATATCCTATATATGTTGACTCATTAGTCATGGCTTTAGTTGGGTACGAAGGTGCATGGAACATCCTGCACCGCACCCACATCAGAGTTGTTCATGTTGCCGGTGAGCCTCACAGTCATATTAGTATTACCATGGATGGAATAAGGTCTTTCAAGATTTTATCCTAATTTAGGGGGGGAAAACGATTTCTTTTACCCTGGAATAGCTTTTGAAATATTTAATAAAGATACATGTTATATTTGGAGATTGTAGGAAACTAGCATTAAAAAACTAACTATTCAGTTAGTTGGACCCGTTTCCAAACAATTTGTGGTTGTAACAACTCGAGCCTTAGAGGGTCGATTTAGGGCCTCTAAATCGACCCTCTAAGCCTCGGTTTACCTGGGTTAACATGCGAAAATTCCACGTGGAGTACACGAGGAAATCGAGTGTCTGAGACTCGATTTCCGCGTGTACTCCACGTCGAAATCGAGTCTATGAGACTCGATTTCTACGTGTTGTCCACGTACAAATCGAGTCTATGAGACTTGGTTTCCTAAAGGTTAAACCGAGTCTCAGACAGTCGATTTTCACACTTTCAAAATTCACGCGTCTTGGTTTCTTTTTGGGCGTGCGCAGAGTATCTAACCAGCCAAGCATTGGTCATGTCTGTTGGGCGCAGAGAATATCTGACCAGCCAAGCATTGGTCATGTCTTTATGTTTTATTTTGAATGTGCAATGTTTGTCTAAAAGCTTATGAAGAAAAAGTCTTTGGGCATGCAGAATACCAGCCAAGCATTGGTCATGTCTGTTGGGCGCAGAGAATATCTGACCAGCCAGGCATTGGTCATGTCTTTTATGTTTTATTTTGAATGTGCAATCTTATAAAGAAAAAGTCTTTGGGCGTGCAGAATATCTGACCAGCTATGCATTGGTCATGTCATGCCCATTTTTATGTCTATTTTGAATGTGCAAAGTCTGAGCAGCACTGTTTTGGCATTGGTCATATGCGTGTTTTGTTTTTTGGGTGATTGGTCAGAAAAAAAAAAACTCTCACACAACTCTCACACCTTCAGCAACTTCTATCACAGAACCTCTCTCAGCAACTCTCACAAAACATCATACAACTCTCATAAACTCTCATACATTAGCAGCAAAACATTGCTCCTCTCACTCTCATACAATCTCAGCAGTATATTTGCTCATCCTCATGTCAAGTAAGGGTCTCCTCCTCACTCTCTAGTTGGTTGTTTAGTGTATATAGCTGCTTTAAAAAGTGTTGCTTGCATTGAATTTGTCATGCCATTTCTTGATAAGATATTTGTTTGTATTAAATATTTATATTTGTTTCCTGATAAGATATTTGTTTGTATTAAATATGTATATTTGTTTCATAATATATATATATATATATATATATATTTTTTTTTTTTTTGAGTAACCGGCCTGGAAGCCCAAGCCTATGGGCTCCTTATGTATATTAGTTGGTTGTTTAAATATGTATATATATTTATATTTATACAACTATATGTTTAAATATATATATATATATATATTTATTTTTTTTTTTTATTATATTATATATTTATAGAAATATATTTATATATTTATACAACTATATATTTATATATTTATATATATTATATATTATATTTATATATTTACACAACTAAATGCAAATATAAATATAAATATATATATATTTATATAAATATATAGATTTATATTTATATATTTATATATTTATATTTATATATTTATATAAATATAAATATATGTATATATTTATACAACTATATATTTATATTTATATATTTATACAACTATATATTTAAATATTTATATATTTATATAAATATATAAATAATAGACACATAAGGAAACAAAAAAGAAACAGGTTCAAAGAATTGTGCAACCTCCAACTTTTATGAAATTCCAACCATGAGAAAGACATTATTGAATACAGTAAAAGCTATGAAAATAATTGGGTCACCGGTCCAGTTGCACCTAATTAAGCAGCTAGCATTTTTCCATTTTCTGGATGACATATTAGCTGATCCGAAACAAATTTACTGTCATGACGGATTTTTTATTGTATGATTTTTATGACTACCATTGTCAAAATTTGAGTTTGTATATCACATCTAGTATATTTCACTGTATATTAATGCCTTGATTTTCAAATTAGATGATATGCCTAATTTGATTGATCATGATCATATTCACATTAGTGTTTTTTTTTTTTCTTTTGTCTGATGAACCCTGCTCTATGTTATTTCATTAATAGTAGTGTAATAGGGTATGCCATTAATTTCCGTAGCACTGGAATGATGATATTTTTATTTATATTTTTGTTAGAGCTGAGTTTAAAATTTGTAATGGGGGTGAGTTTTGTTTTTAGTTTTTTTATTTGTTTGAGTACGAAATTATAATGATTGTGTATGTGATGTGGGGTGAGTATATGCAATTGTTACACTTTTAGATCCCTTGTAATTTTTGTACTTTGAGTAGATAGAAAAGGTTTTGTAATTCGAACATAAATGAAAGAGATAAAATATGTCACTAACATAAATTTCCTTGGCTTGGCTCTCTAATAGGTTCACAATCTTTGAAGAATATTGATATAAATGTATACTTCGGTGGACCCCTTCACAATCCTGAAGGGATTGACGGATTCCCATTTATAGGGGAGGGTATCGAATGCTACTACATGATGTTCCGTCGTAAGTTGAAGACGTTGAATGATTTGAAGAGGAAAATAATGGACGAATTGAAATTGAATCCTGCTTGGTATGACATCAAGATTATTTATCGTTACCCACAAGAAGTCCTTCATGAACGGATAAATTATGGGTATATGGCGATCAAAGAAGATAAACATGTAAAGATGATGTTTAATAGGATCCAGAAAATGCCCCAAGTAAATGCTGCTGAGTTGTATGTAAGTTTGGAGGCGCCTGCAGATAACACTACTGAGGTGGTGCAAGAAACAACTACGGCTTTACAATTTACAGCCCTAGATGATGGATGCACTACAATGGGAGGGTATACTGCACAAGGGTATACGATGGGAGGTTATACGCTCCCATCTCAAGATCATGTTGCTAATACTAGTGAAACCCTCTATCGTGAAGAGACACATTTAGAGGAGGAAGACGAAGACGAAGATCATGTTGCGAATGATGGTGAAAATGTTGAGGTTGTGGATGAGTACGAAGAGAGGATTGAGCAAGGCGACTTTGAGAACGATGTGGATGAACATGAAGTCGTTCCCAATTTTGAAGAGGAAAGTATGGAGGACCATGATGAAGGTGATGCAAATGATGATATTGGTGTCCAGCATAATAGAAATACGACCACTGGCTACAGAGCTCCTGCTGAGTCATTCTACTCAAATACTTGGGAAGATATGGTTGATCCTTCACGTCTTCAGATACCATTTGTCTCTACTTGGGAAGATGGGATGCATTTTTCTAAAGGGTTGACTTTTGCAAATAAAGATGCGGTGAAACATGCATTGATAATATACGCAGCAAAGGATAATAGAAATTTTATAATCCGGAGGTCGACCAAAACGAAATTGTGCGCCGCATGTGTTGATGACAACTGCAAGTGGTATGTTGGGGCATACATGAAGACTAAATTCAGTGGTATGTGGATGGTTACGTCTTATGTGGGTCCACACACTTGTATACCCTTTGGCCTAAAAAGAGATGGTAGAATGATGGATTCGCATTTTGTTGCATCAGAAATTGTGGGGAGATTGCAAAAAAATCACACTACACGTATTGATGACCTATGGGAGATCATACGTACTAAGTATAATCATGAGCTTTCTTACTATAAAGTATGGGACGCAAAACAAAAGGCAATTGCTAAGATATTTGGGGATTGGGAGGAGTCTTACCAAAAGTTGCGAAAGTTGTTGTTGGCATACTTGGATGAGGACTCAGGTACCCAGTACAGCTATCACACCATACCTAGGCCAGACGAAGGTACTGCTGTACTACGCTATGTATATTGGGCATTCGCTCCATGCATTGCTGCATTCCAATATTGCAGGCCAGTGATTAGTATTGACGGGACTCATCTGTATGGTAAATACAAAGGGGTATTGATGATTGCAATGGCAACCGATGCTAACCAAAAGGTTTTGCCTCTCGCCTTCGCTGTTGTGAACAAGGAGTCAGGGGCTAGTTGGGGGTGGTTTTTAGAGTGTCTCAGGACTTCCATAGAGCATGTCATACCTAACGATGGCATTTGTATTATTTCTGACCGACATAAAGGTATCAAATGTGCCATTCGAGAGTGGCCTAGACGTGAGGACGGAAGAGAACAGGTATATCACCGATATTGCCTTCGACATGTTGCTAGCAACTTCAACAGACACTTTGATAACCCGATTCTAAAGGCATTGGCCTTGAAAGCTGGATATGCGAGTAATGAAGCTAAATTTAAGTCCATAATTCAAACCATTAAGGAGGCCGAGATTAATTTACTGAGGGGTGTAGACTCTACTGATACGCGGATTGAACGTTATATGCCATACACATATCTAGTGAGTGAGGATGTGGAAAAATGGACCCAGTCACATGATGGTGGAAGACGTTATGGGGCAATGACAACCAATATCTCTGAGTGCTTTAATGGGGTACTTAAAGGTGCCTGCGGTTTGCCCATTGCTGCAATGGTTCATTTCACTTGGTGCAAACTTGTTGCATATTTCCACGATCGACATAAAAAAATTACTTCTGATCTCTCTCGAGATAAGCTGTGGAGTGATTATGCAATGGAGATCTATAGCAGAAATGAGCAGAAAATTGCAGGACACACTGTGAGGAATTTTAATCATGCAGAGGGTGTATATCAGGTGGTTACCCCGTACAATGACCATAGAGGTGGAGGGGGAAACCACAGTCATGAAGTGCGCATATTTGCTAGAACATGTGGTTGCAGAAAGTGGCAAAACTTGAAGATCCCTTGTTCACATGCAATTAAAGTTCTTCAAGGTCTGCATCTCAATGCGACCAACTATATTGACCCATGTTACAATTTGAACAACGCCATTCTCACATATTCACATAATTTTGTGGTACCAAAGTCAGAGTTTGAGTGGAGGGACGTTTTCGGACCACGATGGGTGCCTGACCCACTGCTGTTGCGGGGCATAGGTCGTCCTGTGAAGTCAAGAATAAGGAATGAAATGGATGGGGTACGGCGAGAATGGGGAAGCCGGAGGGAAGATCCGGACTTGAGGGAGACTCAACCGAGGCAACGATGCGGAGTGTGTCATCAAGAGGGGCATAACTGTAGAAGTTGTCCCAATTCCCGTGGGGCATTGACAAGTGGTACTGCTATAAACTAGGCAAGTTCCCTCACTGTTTTTATATAATATATTCAGAATTTCATTTTCTTATTGTTCTTTGCATTTGGAAACTAATGACCGTATTTTAATTTTTGGCAGGCAAGCGGAAACTCGATTTTGCTAAGTCACATTGTACGTGGGACTTGTGGTTATCTTCTGTATGGACAAGTGCTAGGTGACTATGTAGAATCTGTTGTATCAGTATGGAGAAGTGCTTGGTAACTATGTAGAGTATGTTGTATCAGTATGGTTTAGTATGGACAAGTGGTAGACAAATATGGAGACTATGTTGTATTTATTAGTTGTTATTTTGGTTATTGTTGAATGTTGTTGTAATTGAACTATTTGCTGTCCATTGTACTTGTTACTATAGTTGCGTTGTGCAGCTTTTGCCTATAATGCCAGCAATTATATTACTTTGGCATTAGTAGCTACTACTTTGGCAAATTCAACCACAGGGCCCTCCTTTGAAGCGATGATAGCTAGTATTGAATGTTTTTTGTCCGTTAATAGGGAACCTATAATGGGTATGAATAGTAACTGTTTGAATCCAGTTGTTTGCATATGATGTATGAGCAATTTACCAGTATCATATGCTTGTATCTACTTGTTTACTGCTGCTCATGTTATGTGTTCTGGCTCTAGTTTACTGCTGCAGGGGAAGGGAAACCAATTATGGTTTACTGCTGCACGAGTAGGTGCCAAAAACAAAAAAACAAAAAAAAAACCCCAGTGGAAATCGACTCTCTGAGAGTCGATTTCCTATGGACCGAATAAGAAACTGAATTGGACTGAATGGACCTAAGTGGACCGAATAGGATTGAAGTGGACTAAAATAGACTGAATGAACCTAATAGACCGAATTGGATTGCAGTGAACCGAATGAACCTAAATGGATGGAATGGACCTAGTTTACTGCTGCAGGGGAAGGGAAACCAATTATGGTTTACTGCTACACGAGTAGGTGCCAAAAACCAAAAAAAAAAAAAACCCCAGTGGAAATCGACTATAAGATGGTCGACTTCTGCTGGGGGATTTTTTTTTTTAATCCCAAGTTGGGAACTAATTTCAACAGGCAAGTGAAAAGGGGTATTTTTATAACTTATTGCTTTAAATAGAAACGTATAGATGTAAAAAGTCACGACGGATATAACAATGAACTCAACTTTCCTATTTTGTGCATAAAACTAACTACAATGCTGAAATTAAATTGCAAGAGTCAAATTAAATGAATTAGGTTATTTGTTTCCATATATTGCAAGGACATACCTTAATGAAATTTTAGACTAAAGAGAACCACACCAAGTCTAAAAGCTCAAATTTGAAACTTTCTTACTTTATCACACAGGCTTTAATGTAAGACTTTGATAGATGGTATATTGTAACCATTTAAAAACAGGTACTAAGCATAAAAATAGAATTCAAACGCCACTCATCTCAACGAATCATGCTATATTATTCAAATATTTGCATTCATATTCATGATAAAATCACAAGGCTGGTACAGTTTAAGTGCCAAAAGAGAAAGAAAAAAATTTGAGTAATGTTTTTTTACACATTAAAACATGTTATTTGAAATATAGTACCAAACACATTGACGTGTCTCTACGCCCCTTAGCATTCCAACTGTCTCCCTAGGGGTGTAAGACATTGACGTGCCTAGAGAGACCGTCCTCACACATTCCACCGATGAGATTGAGCTATAATCCATCATTGATCCATTCTTCACCAAATTGACCCCAACATTCAGCTCTCCACAATCAGATTGATAGATCAACTCATTATTGAAGATTTCAAGCTTCCACTGGCCCTTAGGTGCCACCTAAAGCCTTGAAGTCACATCCTATGCACTACACATGACACCACCCAAATAGACTTATGGTGGGTTAGGTTGGGTTGTGTTGGTGGGTTGGATACACACTCTACACAGGAAGAGCGATAACGATAAATTTGAACTTACAATATAAATGGAGAATATGTTATTATAGTGATTTTTTTAAAAATATATTATAGTTAGTTGACTAATTTAAACATATCCAAGAAGATTTTTAAAAAATTGTACACCCCCATTCTATGGAATACATGTTACATATTACAATAAGTTTAAATTATTATATAATTTTAGAATTGTAGCATTTTTTTTTCCTTTCCAAATATAATTATTATACCTATATTGTTGAAATTTCAATTTTCAGGTAATTTTTTTAATTTTTATTATTTTTATTGCTTTTCTAGGGCCCATATCTTTATTTCCAATACCTATTTTGTTTGTATTTTTTAACCTAAAACTAAAGAGTTTGACAGAAATAGAATAAAATTTCATGCTTTTCAACCTAAAAATGAAGAAAAATAAAATAAAACTTCGAGCCCAAAACTGAATTGGACTGAATGGACCTAAGTGGACCGAATAGGATTGAAGTGGACTAAAATAGACTGAATGAACCTAATAGACCGAATTCGATTGCAGTGAACCGAATGAACCTAAATGGACGGAATGGACCTAAGTGGACCGAATTGGACCAAAATAGACCAAAAGGACCAAATAGACTGAATTGGACCGAATTAACCAAAGTGGACCTAAGTGAACCAAATTAGACCGAAATTGACCAAATGGGACTTAACATAAAGTCATAACCCTTGTAGGTCTTGCATGAAATACATATGCCAGATCAAACGAGCGCTAAAGTTGATGCCAAAGTTGGCACTTAACATAAAGTCATAACCCATGTGTTTATAGTTTTGATCTTCATGGCGGTCAACATGAGACCTATTATTGCCCAACTATAAAATGCTCACTGCTTGTTCCGAGAAACTAAAACTGGTTTTTCAAATGGAGAAACCATCTTGCTTGTACAAAACCATCAGTCACGAATTGCTGAAAATGATACTGTCCCTTTTGAAACACTATTTGAAAGAATCTTAACACAAGCTGATCGGACAAGTTCACAAAATATAAGCCAAACAATCTATAGAGGAAGTTCATACATCAAAAGGCACCATGCTATTCTCTCATAACTTGACCAATCAGAGACTTAAAAATAAAACGTATTATGCAGATCTTATATTAGTTGCTGGGAAGCATAAGCAGGTCTCCTTCCATTAACTTTACGCAGAATATGGTATCCTGAAGGCCATTCTTTGGGCAAGCCAAGGTCTTTCTGAATCTGGGTCAATGAAACGAGGCATGAGGAACTGTTCTGCTTCTTCGTCTATCAATTCTCTAGCCCATGCGACCCTCTTTGATGGGCAACTACCTGGCCCATAGCACCTGCATTTTTAATTGAAGCATTCCATACTTATTTAGTGTGCTATTAAGAATAAACTTTCATAAAGACACCAGCATCCATTTCAGAAGAAAAGTCAAAGAAAAGAAAGTACAACCAACTCCACCAAAACAGTAATCCAACATGTTATAAATTCATTTTCATTTTCATCTCTACTCAGCATCAAAAAAAGGTTATCAAAGAGCATCTGCACTTGTTACAAGCTACCAAATCATAATGGTAAAATTGGCGAAATTTTTTTTGCAATTTATTAATTATATGGTCAAAAATGCGATGTTCATAATAAAGGCTTATGGTCATTAAGCACAGGAATTAGCAAGCAAAGAATTTGAGAAGCATGGTGATGTGTGCTGGCAGCAGCCACACCAAATTGACTATGCTGGGATTGGACGCTTACCAAGTTAATTGAGTCATACTTTTCATCAGCATCTGTAAAACAAGAAAGGTATGTTGTAAGCACTTCACACACTAATGTAGAATGACAACAATTGAATTTAGCGGAAATTCATACAATCAATCTAGTATCAAGTAATTACATAATTTTTTAAGGTAAAATACAAGAAGCCTGGCCTGCACAGTGCTTTCTTCTGCTTTTGATGCCAGGTACAAGCAGGTTGGAGCCACAAGACGCGGATCATATTCTGTCATACTCTTTCTGAAAGCACAAAAAGAAGTTAAGCTTAGCAAGCAAAAGCACAACTGGGCATAAAAAATTGCTTGAATGTGCTTTCTTATGAGATGATGCTATTTTTGTTTTTTGTTTTTGTTTTCTTGTTTTCACTTTCATCAGTCACTTCATCAAATTCAGAATCCTCAGTGGCATGTTCACTTTCAGAGTCACTCAACACATACCTTGTTTTCTAACTTGGTTCACCCTTTGAGGTCTTGCTCTTGCTGGTGCAACTTCAATAGTTTCTTCAGTACTGGCAGAAGTAGAAGCAGAACCCGAATTTTCTTCATTTTCAGTCACTTCATTTACCTTACCAACCCTTCCCAACACAGAACCACTTTTCTTGTTGAATGGAGATGCCCTCATCTTTCTCACTTTCTTCTCCAGTGAAATCCTGGAATTTTCAGCAGGCTTTAACATGTCAGTTAAAAGCTTCTGGGCCAATGTCTGAGGCTGCTGCTTATTCGCTGCACCTCTCTTCTTTGCCGCTGCAGGGGCCTTAACTGCCTTAGCATTTGCAGCCAGTTTTCCCCCGCCCTTTTTCCTCGCTTCTGGAGTAGCTACAACTTCTATCTCACTATCTTCATCATCATCATCATCATCATCATCATTTCATTAATATCATTATAATCATCATCATCATCATCAGATATCTCCGAAACAGTTGCCAAGGGCTTCTTCTTCTGTGCAGCAGCAGCCCTTTTGCTAGGTTCTTTCTTCTTGGCTGGTACTTTGGGCACTTCAGTCTCCATGGCTGTCAGGCATAAAAACAAAGAGAAATTTACTGTGGGAATACTTACAGAAAAAACAGTCCAACACATTCCCAATGATCACGGTAAAAGATCATGGAAAAATTCACAAGAAACTAATTATTAGTGATGCTGAATCTCAAGTGGAAATTTTAGTTGGTGCTTGTAACATGGAAAATTTTTATCTATGTACATTACAGTATTTTGTTCTCTTATAATTGATTTTATGAAGAAGAATAATAGAAACACAATTTCTCACACAAGATCATATATTAACTGGTTTGCAAACAATATCCCCATATCATCCACTGTAATTTTTCTTACATTACAGCTGAGTTGTGTAAAGATCATAATAACACAACCTAATGAAATATAATAATATAGCATTTACCGGCTGATTGATCAGGAGATGCATCGAGGTTATAGGCAGCAAGTCGTTCTTTAAGCTCATCCTTTCCAAGGAAAAATAGAACATACGAACAGAAACAGACCTTAGCAGGAGCTTTCCTAGAGCTGCTCTGTCTTTGGGTTTTGCTGCCTCAGGAGCTTTCTCTGGTAAATGAAGCAGAAGTAAACCAAAAATCAAACAAAAAGTAATTCCCATATAATAAACATAATATTTTTTGACACTTACCAATTTCCATTGCAGCCACAGATGACGAGACAGCTTCTGCAACAGATTCTGCATTATTTGCCTTCTTATTATTGTTCTTGCGTGGGTTCTTGGGTGCTTGTCTAGCAGACTTCATAGCAGCTTCACCCCTTGCTTTGCCTCTCATTTTCTTTCTTAACTCCTCTGACTCACATCACTTCTCTCTAGCTCCTAAATGACATAAAACTAAAAACAGTCAACAAATAGAAAGACAGAAAAATAAACAAATCATCACAAGGAATTGTTAATTTTTCAGTCATACATCGAGTTGCCCCTCCAAAGCATCAAGATCTGTCCTCCAAAAGGACTTTGGAGTTTCCTTTCTCAAATCATCAACCTCCTTATTGACCTTATCCCTTTCAGCGCATAACTCCTGAACCTTCTCAATGGTCAAGCTTCCAATTGCCATGGCCAGTAGATACTCATAATCACTTATCTGTACCCCATTACTACTGCTGTCAGCAGGAGATTTCACTTCTGTTTCTTCTGTATCATCAGTTGCACCAGCAACTTCTGGCTCAACAGCTTTAGTTTTCTTTGGAAAAGGAGTGAAACCTTTTGTTTGCAGCTCAACAAACAGATCAGCTCACTTCCTATTACTTACAATGATCTCTCCCTTCACAACTGCAAGGATAAACCTAACCTTGTTTTCTAACTTCAACAACTCCATTTCACGTTTGTTCAGTACAAATTTCTGCACAAAATACAAAAACTGCAATTAATAATTGTTTCCCTAAGAAATGGCTGAAATTATTGAGTATCAGTGTTCTATTTGTGTTCACACAACAGGCCATGACATCAAAGGCAAAATAGACCCATTGTAATGAATTTGTTTTCACATACTCATTCTTCATCCCAACTAATGAAAAAACAATTTTTTTTTTTTTTAACAAGAAAGGTGTCTTCCAAATCACTCATCACTAATACATTGCCAATGCCAACTGCTCCACACCAACATTCTTTCAAATTTCCTCGCAAGATATAAATTCTATGAAGCAGCTTAACAAGCTTGCAATTTCTTAAAGCAACAAAGTTTTTCAGCAATTAGATTCTTCTGGAAAAAAAATACAAAAAATAATAATAATAAACAAAATAGATTCCAATATGTTTGACTGTAAGTCTGCTATAAGATGCTTCCAAAAAGAGAATTTACTTACTACATTCAGGATTTCCTAGAGATTAATATTCATGGAGGAAAAAAATAAATAAAAATAGACCTATGTGGAATGTGGTCAACTTGTAAATAAAAATAATTCAAAATACTTGGGGATGTTGAACAAATTACTGGGAACTCTCAACAGTAGAAGAAAAACATATGCTTGTCATGACGAATACCACCTCTATTTGGCAATAAAAATAAGTACAGCAAAGAATGAAGCTTACATGGTAATCATCCATGTAATCACGACGGTCCTGCATAACAAATTAAACCTTGAACTTAGGACAAACTTTGAAACAATCATACAAGTCTTTTGAGTCCAAAAAATAGGGAGAGTTTTAGAGAGCCAGGTAGGGGGGGGAAGCTCTCTAAAACTCTCCCTATATGGAATGTGGTCAACTTGTAAATAAAACAATCATCAATCTGCATCAGTTTCCTATTATAAAATTCCATTAAAATAAAGAAGTGTTTCCATCAACTAATTGGCAGTACATTCAACATTATTTAGAAAAAAGGCCAAAAGCTTCCAATGAAAATCTTGGTTGGACACAACCACAGAGGAAATTCATTGTATTATTATGACATCTTCACAAAAATAAAATCTTCATATGAAAAATGTCTTTTGTCACGTCTGTAAAGAAGCCTTTGATGGGGAACAGCCATTAAATACACAGAAAATGCAACACAATCAATTAATTAATCACAGAAGACCAAAATTTCCTCAAAAATTAAAGGATTGGCTGGCCCAAGCCTATGATAGGCTTTATCACTTTTATCATAAGGGTGATCATCAAACAACCAAAAGAAACAGATGAAATCATGAAAAATTTAAAAGGAGTGATGCCAATTGTACAAACCCTTCTGTATCTGTCCTTATATCTATCCCTGTACCGTCGATCAGAACCCCGCTCTCTTCTCCTCCTTTCACCTTCTTCTCTTGCTCTTTGAGCTTCCTGCATGATGTTTGAAGATTTAAAATCACTTGGAATGAAATTCAACTAAGACTAAAGAAATTGCAATCAGCAGTAAGTATCGTTAAGAACCTCTTCCTCTCGTGCTTTTCTCACTTTCTCTGCTTCCTCAAAGGCCTCTTTTTCAATCTGAAGTTACAGAAAAGATATGCAAATAAGGAACTGCTATTGATCTAGAATCTAACAATGAAGTTTAAGGAGAAGGGCCACACCTCCCTGTTTGCAAATACTTCTTCCACAACTTGTGTTGCATAATCTGGGTCATCACAGATCAAAACATTGTCGTAAACTGACCCACCCTTTACCTGCATTATTTGACCCCATTAATCATATAGTTTATTGATAACAAGAGCAACATAATAATCAGTCTATCTAGCATAGTAGATTGAGACTTATGTCCTACCTGCCAAACCTCAATTCCTACATGCTTAATTGGCTTAAGCCCATAAACATTAGGGTCATCTTCAAACTCTGGACATAGGAAAAAGGAAACCACTTAATGTCAACTTCAAATTTTTGTACCTGCGGTCCAAATTATTTTATATTTTATAATCAATGAAAAAAATTATATAGGTATGCTTCACAATACCTGGATTATCAATCCAAGGAGTCTTTCCTTTATAATCCAAGGTTCTTAATTTTCTGTCAAGTCAAAAAAGCAAGCTCATGAGAAACTGCAAAGGAGAATCAAGCTTCAAGCATTTCTGTGTATCTCTTGAGCTCAATTGGCATACCTTGGGCTTCCATGGTCCTTTATACGCTGGATTAGGTACCTTTGGGGGTTTCCACGCACCATTCTCTTCATCATCCCAGTTATCAGGCTGATCAGGGAAACTAAATTATGAGATTTTTTCATCTTCTATCATATTTTTCGTTTTCTTTTATCTTTTCTATAGGCACCATATCACAAAATAGCAGCATTAAACATCAAACTGGAAAACGGGAAATGAGGAGAGAAGTGGAACGTAAAGCAGCCTTTTGAAATATAACTAGCCCTACAAATTATGACAATTAGTAGTAGTGTTGGGTCCAACATCATTAAAGCCAGGCATTAATTCATATACATGGCTTTGCGTATGCATGGCTTCTTAAGCAATCAACTAACCTCTTTAGCTTTTGGGTCTGGAATTTCTTTTGGAATTGAATCATATCCCTGCAATACCAAGATAAACATTAATGGAAGCACATAATTTATACAGGTACTAATTGCATTTTCAGTAGTTAGAAAGAAATACAAAGTTTTCATACCTCAGGTTTAACCTCACTAGGATCATCAATATATTCCCTATCCTCCCAGTCTGCAGGCTGTGAGATATGACAAATGACAGTCAAATTTCTAATGAAAATTTCTAGAACTTGAATAGTTGTCATAACAACAAGGTGAATCACAAACTATCCTAGGTCCAGTTACAGATTTTCTGCTTTTGTTTCCAAAGTCCTCCAAGTCTTTAACAATTTCTTCATTCATCACACCATTGGCGCCAGCAGCATCACTATTCTTTTTCAGAAATTCATCCCTGTTCAACGAGCTGAAGATATCAACTAAAGAATGAACAATCAAATAACAATGAAGAAGCTTACATGAGGCACACAAAAGAAAAAGGGAGATACATAACTTCAACAAATAACAATGAACAAGCAACAAAACCTTTTGCATTGCTGCAGGAATGCTAATAACTTTCTGAATTGCTGAACTAAGCCTTTGCTTGTAATAAGACCAGTCAATAATGGATCGAATGCCCACATCTGATGAAATCTTGCACCATCTCCGCACATAATGCTTCATTATTTCTGTGAATTCAAATGTGTACATGCTTTCTTTAGTACATAAACAAGAAGCAAATGAAATTTAAGAAAACCATGGCAGAACTTTACCAGCATCAGTTTCAAATATTGCAACAGGAACAGCACCCTCACTTAAGAAAACCGTGGATGATGCATTTAAATTTGGCTACATGCAAGTGGTATAATTAAAATAAATGTCAGATAATTGATGAGGATTTTGACTTTAAATGATAAATTTAATCACTTAACTTCAACAAGGAATTGTTGTTTCTAGTGAGAATTAATTTAGATAATTAAGTCAAAAAAAAAAATGGATAATGTGTCTTTGGGAATCATAAGTTTGACCTCCTACTGAGAAGAGTAAGAGTAAATAAGAGGATAGGCTTAAAATTTTCTGCTGTGCAGCAAGAGATGGTCTTGTGTCTACCAAAGAAAAACTTTCTGATATGGACTAATCGGAAATGATAAATTTAATCACTTAAATCATTATTATAATTTTTTAACTTTAAATGGGAGGTGGAGTGGAGAAAGAATTAGAACTAAGGATCACCATCCCTAACACCATGTTAAACTACCGCTTATAGCAAAAGTTTAAGCTAATGGGAAAGAGTGAATTTAATTACTTAACTATTGTTCTAACACTTTCAAGGCCAGTAATTGAATTTAAGCCCAACATCATTTCACATAACTTTAAATGCATAAATTTTACTAAAGATATCAACACTAATCTCATATAACATCAAGATAACTTTTAAAAAAGAAAAGGCTTAGGCACACCTGCCCAGGACGAGACATTCTGCAACCTAGGACAGAACTCTTTACAGGTGTCTGCACTGATGATGTGACCCCCAATGTTATATGCTGCCTGGATTGTGGAAAAGTGTAAGAAGACAAATAACCACGTAAAACATTAACTATTCTCCTAAAGGAACAATGAGGAACATCCCACCTTTAAGAGTAGAAAAACTCTCTTTCCATTGTTTTGTGGAATCCCATAAGCCAAATATGCCTATTGGAAAGCAAAAAGCTGATTAAATTTCATTTGCATCGGAAATAAAGATATACGCAGGAATTAACACTGTACAGTTAATATATCTACTGATAAGAATCATTACATGCATCACCAACGCATTGTGTATGTTAATCCAGAATGCTAGCTTCTCTTCATGACTCAACATCGTAGGAGCTACTTCTTCTAATCGACAAATAAGGGACCTGTAACAGAACAACTCAATGACCATAATTAAATTGCAAGAGAGCATGGAATACATCTAAGTGATTCCATTATCAAATGAAATTCAACATCATTTGAGTATGATATTTTCTTGAGTAAACATTTCATAAAGATTCACCTGAAATTTTGTAGCAGATGTTCAGTATCACCCAGTTTCTGACCATCTCTGTAAATCCAAGGGACTTCAACCATGGTGCTGTATGGTCCACTGAACTCCTTGAGTCCTTCCACATGGAAAGGATTATCTAAGCGTACATCAAAAGAAGAATTATTCCTGAACCCTGGACTCCACATATCACACTGATCTTGTGGAGAAAATGCACTCATCGATGACATAGACGAATTGGGAGATGACAGGCCATTATGTGTCAAAGGCGGGTCTGCTAGCTTGCAATATATGGCTGACATGCACTTAATCATATCCTCAGAAAGCCTGTTAGGTGTTTCTGGAACATGATCAGAGATGCGGGTACCGAAATGCTCTGCCAGACTGATTATACTTGACGAAGTATTCTGAGCACACTGTAGAGAAACAACAGAAAGTCATAATCCAGAGAAGGTCTCCATATTGCAATAATTGAATTTGTGAACGTATGAATGAATTTAGCAATGGGAACTCATGTATGTATTCCTCAAACATTTTTTGTTATAATTCTGTTGCAGTTGCAAGTTATTGCCAATAAAACGTTAGCATCAAGGCACTAGTGACATTTTGTCTCCATTTATTTCATAAAAAGTTGGGTTAAAAGAAAACTGAAATTAATAGGATATATTTCTGGAAATAAAAAATAAAAAAAATTAACACATCTTTTGATGTAGTGTGGATCTATGCAATTGCCTGTCCTGGGGGAGCCAAGCTCCAACTAGAGAGTAGAGATGGTTATGTGATGGGACTCAAGTTACCTCCATCATGGACAAAGGTTGGGAATGACAAGCGCGTAAAGCCTTAGACAAAGAATCAACTGGAGGTGAAGTCCTAGTCGAATACACTGAACGTTGAGATAATGAGGAGTGACAGCGATGAACACCACAGTCTAATAGCTTCTCCTCCCCACCAATTCCATTGGATTCCTTCCATGGGTTGTCAAGCGACTGACAACCAATTTGTGCAACTGAACTTTCCCTCTTTGATGTAATATCAAGTCTGGAAGCTTTGTGGATCCTTGCTCTTGGAGTATTTATAGGTGATTTTAATCTGTCATCCTTGGAAGATGGAGATATAGTTATTTGTTGATCAAATGCTTTCCGGTACAAGGAGAGAAGATATTGCTCCAAATACACTACTTCCAACTCTAACACTGCAATTTCCTTGATTAACTCTGTGGCTGGCTGGAGTAATCGAAAAGTAGCGTTAAATTACAGTATGAAAATGAAAATGCAGCTATTAAGCAAAAGGAAAACCAAAACCAGAGGCTGTAATTAACATAGGAATTATGCATGATTCCATGGTTAACTGGGGTTATACAAGGGCATCATAAAAAATTATGACAATTAGTAGTAGCATTAAACCATAAAATAAAATATTGGAGCGTATGATTCATTAGTTACAAGTACCTTTATGGATAAGATAACACATGGTGTCTAAGTCATAATTACAAAAAATAATAATAATAATAATAATAATAATAATAATAATAATAATAATAAAATAGAAAGTGGGAATTCTCCATAGATATAGACTGTTCACAGTATTGGTTTTCCGGTTGTCCCTCTCTTTCATTCAGAAATATAATGAGATAATGCAACACCTTAAGATATTAGGATAAAATTTACGACAACATTATAGACAAAATACATAAATGGTGAAACTGCAGTTAAACTGTATAAGTAGTTCATAATAATTTACTCTTCAAAATCCCCAAGGCCTAGTGGTTCCTAAGGCCTCATTAGATCAATGAGGTCCTGGGTTCAAACTTCAAAACCCACAACCAGCATCTTCGGACCACCCCCAAGGGATTCCTCCCTGTAATTAGTTGGTGTTTGTGGGACAAAATGACTACACACACTCAAGGGAATACTCAGGTGTTCGAAGAGCATTGGACACCCTCTTTAGCAAGAAAAGTTATATAAATTACTCTCCAAAACAAATGTACATCAGTGTTTGGGAGATGTAGGCATGAAGGTATACCTTGGGCATTACTGTTCCAGTTGTATTATCCTGAGAGGAAGACCTATATCCCATTGCATTTTCCAAAGCCCGGCGGACCTCAAATTGGTCTTGTAATCTCTTCTCAAGTTGTAGAATCTGCTAGCAACATATTTTAAAATTAATAAGTAACTAGTAGAAATCACAGCTATAAAGATGGAGCCTATTTGCAATAGGCCGAATAGAGGCATGACCAAGGAAAAGGATTAGATTTAAGTCTTGTGATTCTTCATAACGTGGTTATTGAGAAGAAAAAATTCACTTCCATACCTCTTGCTTTAAAGAATTTTGAACTTCAGCCTTAGGGGATTGCTTCTTATTGGTTTTGATATGGTCCTCTAAGTGCCCCATATCCTGAAACCAGATTGAAGTAAATTAGAAATGCAAGAGTTGCATGTGTACTTATTTACTACAAGTAAAACTCACTGAGAAAGCACTGCATAAGAGCTATAAAAAACGATCATTTGCTTAGTAAAAACAGTCAACTCAGCCCAACAAGGCCTTATATCTCAATTACTAAGGATTACAAATATTCTGGATGGGCTCTTAAGATGCAGAGCGAAACACAATCAAATAAATAATAAGATGAAGTGGATAATTCCTTGAAGGATGAAAGGAGTAACCAATCTTACCATCTTTATTCGGTCTGAGGCTTCAAAGGAACTATCCACGTTATCTCCCCCAACTCTTTTCTTATCAGGAAAGCTGTCAGAGCAGAAGAGTGTACACAAAAAAGTCAAAAGAAATAGATTGGAGAAGGCACTGAAAGAGCACTAAGCTTAAGCCAATCATGTGTACCTCTCTGTTAATAATCAGGTACCCTTGTCCATCAACCATGTACGAAATCATCATTATTAAATCGTATTCAGCATCAGGAAATTTCAAAGGAAGCTTTGTAGTCTCAATATCAAATGCACAAACATGCACTTCAGCACGTTGCAAAAGATCTGTCCTCTTTTTCCAGCATAAGACCAGTACTGGATACACTAACGTCATACCATTGCCCACATCGTACATCTGAGTCATCAATTTCTCAGTGTCTCTAAAGGAGATAGAAAAATAAAAATGAAATCTCAAAAGAAATAGAAAGAAACAAGAAATCACCATTATCAATGGCAAATCGAACATGATAAGGAACATCATACTCGCGGAGATCAACAATACAGTCTACAAAATCTTGAGGCCTTTGTTCTCTGCAGATCAAATACCAAATATTTTGGGATAAGTAAAGAGATACCACATGTAAGAAGAGGTAAAAGGTCAGTGCTAGGGAGTAGAACTGCAGAAAGAAAACAATAACCTTTTCACTGAAAGGGCAATAATGGCTGGTTCAACGCAAATGGAACCTGAATGAAGAATAGAGCCTTACCTTTTCCCTGCTATAATGGACTCATATGCTTCTGCAACATCAAATTTTTCCTGGTTTCTTTGAACGACATGCAATAGGTCACTCTTCACATCAATTAATTGTTGAACCGTGTCAAAAGATAGCTTCAAATAAGGTTTGTGCAAGCCAGACAAATGGTTTTTCTGTCCAGAAGCATACAAAGATATCAGAATGCATATATAGGGATACAGAATTATAATACCAACTCAAGAATAAATAATGATAATGATGTGCAAGGATATGACAATTAAATAACCAATCATAACAAGCCCACTATAGTAAATTAAGTCTACAGGTGAATGATATAGATTATAAAATTATCTGCAACAATTATTTTAGCATGGTACGACCTAACACTCCAAAAAAGATGATTAGCAAGAAAATGGGTTGAATAGACAACTATACACCCTAACTGCAAATTTGATGTATTTTTTTGCAAAACATAATGGTTATTTAATCATGAAGCATACAAGGAAAGATAACAAAAAGGTGGAATGATATAGTTTAAATATTCTTTGTCAATCATAAATAAATAATGCAATCCTATGCATACTTCCATAATTTCTACAATTTAATGATAGGCTAACAAGAAAAGGCTAATGACCAAAAAGCAGAGCATAAGCCCAACTTCTGCATGAAGTACAAATTCAAGCAATAAAGATTAATTACCTGAGCCGCAGAAGTTGCACCATGCCGTTTTGGCAGCTTACTCCAATCAGGTGCAATAATTGGGTTCTCAAAGTTACTCACCAGTTCATCTTTCGGAGGTTCATATAGAGGCACGTTTTCAAGTTCTGCTTTACAAGTAGCAAGAAAAAGTTAGCTTTAATGATTCTTTGTTACCGAGATTCTTCTTGCAACCTCACGTGTTCCACTTCTTTATATTTCTTTCTAATACCCCTTAGGAAAAAATATAAAGAAATGGAAGACCTGAGGAAGCAAGAAGAATCCCGGAAACATAGAATAATTAAAGCTAACTTTATCTTGCTGCTGCTGAAGCAGAACTTGAAAACATGCCTCCATATGAACCTCCAAAAGAGGAACTTGTGAGTAACTTTGAGAACCCAATAAATAATGCAGCTGATCTATATTTTCTGATTCAGAAAAACTGGCATATTTCAGTAACAAAGGATCTAGAAATTTTTTCAAGCATGGCAGACATTTGTGACCAATCTAAAGGTGATGGGCTCTCATTTTTTTCTTTAAGTGTGCTTGTGTGCGTGCATGCGTGTGCATGTGTGTGTGTATACTTTGAAGAAAGCAATAAAACCAAATATATTATTGTCAATGACACACCTCATCAACAGCTGAAGCTTGCAATATAGGATCAGGTATTGATGTTGAGAAGAAATGATGCCCCCAACTACCTAAATCTTCTTCTAGAGGAGTCCCTACCTGAAAGCATCATCTCAAAAATAAGAATCAAATCAGCCACCTAAAATAAAATTAGAAGCAGTGATATCTACAAAATGAATGTGCCCAACCTGTTTCTCCGAGCTCTTTAACTTATGCAAGCATCCAGCAATTTTTGCAAATCCACCTATATCTGAGGTTTCTGGATCAGATTGACAATTTACATTTGCTGATTCATTTTCATCTCCTTCTTCTATGCTCTCAATCTTTTCATTGTAATTTTGGCAACGGATGCAGTTCATCTTTTCATGAATTTCAGACCTACATACATAAAATACAGATATTTATACTAGAAGATAGAGTAAGTTTCAATATTATTATCCAAACATGAATATGAACTTTTGCAGCTAAGAAGCATTTCAACCAACTATTCAAGGGAATGGTAAGAGGATTTGAAAAGCAAAAATAAAAATAAAATGGAATAAATTTGGAGAAGGTGTCATTAGATATCATCTTATCTATTTCAACAGTATCAATGTGTCACAGTAGTGATAGGATGACCAATTGTTGGTAGGACCAGCAGTTATAATTAGTACTACGTTTAATGGAGAGAAAGAGAAGGAGAGCAGAAGATAGATCTATCTAAATTGACACTTTATTTGAAACCTACAAAACAGTAACAACTCTAGTTGACAAAAGAGAAACTATGGCATCAGGCCATGTATAGTGTACAAAACAATCACAAGAATAAAAAGAATCTGCCTCATTGGTTTTTACTATATAAAAACTATGTATTTACAGCTAATTAAACTTAACAGAATGTCCCTTCAGCAAATTCATTCACTGTTGTAGTGTAGTTAATTACAATCACCCAGGAAACATGAGAATTATATGTCTCTACTAGCCTTAGGCTTACATCCACAGGCAGCATAAAGGATAAAGTCACATTGACAAAATAAAGAAATTATAATGGTGGTACAAAACTCTCACAAAATCCAAAACCCAAAGAGATCTCTCTCACAAATAGAAAGATTGGTTTAAGTGTTTTACAAAGAGCTACCTGCATATTTAGATAATTTCTCTCAAGTTGACTTTAGAGGTAAAGTGACTAAAAATCCTTAACCAAGTAGGACTAAGCAGTACTTGTCAGTTCTGTCGTACACAGGGAGGAGAGGAATCACAAACCCAAGCCAAAACCAAAGTCAGCCAAGGCTAACCAACATACGAGGGGACAAATCTCGCATGACACAATTCAAGCCACATTGCAACATTCTCACAGTGATGCATTTATCAATATTAATTAAGTCACAATTTTCAAAAGATGCATTACCTCACATTCTCATGAAATGTGAAAAGATCACGTAGATCTTCTGTTGAAAGAAAGTTCACCTGAAATTAAGATAGTTTCACACATCATTCCATTAAGAGAAAATGAAGCAGCATAAAAAAGAATTCAAACCTGCTTTGTATCCGTTTGCTCTTGCTGGATAACTTTTTGAAGCCCTTCTTTTGACATCTGACGCTGGAACACCTACAGAAAATTAATAATTAATATAAATAAATCTGAACACAAATTGCTCCAAATTATTATACAAATGTAGAAAGAGAAAAAAAAATGTGGTTGTCTTAATTATTATTCATTTTCTTCCAATTCAAACCTTTTCTTCAATTGATCCTGTACTCAAAAATCTGTAGATGTATACTCTCTTCTTTTGTCCATCCCTCCAGACTATTGCAGCAGCCTATTAATGTAGGACACAATGCAGACAGTAACAATATTATGTCATATGAGAAAATTATAAATATTTTATAACTCACTTCCCAGTTGTTTATCTAGAGTTTAACCCAAGCAATTACTTGTTTATCATTTGCTGGATTCCAGTCAGGATCAAACAAGACTAGTCGATTTCCACCAATCAAATTGAGGCCACAACCACCAGCCTTGCTGCTCAAGAGGAACACAAATTGATCCTGCAAGATGTTAAGTTATAACTATTCTATCCAAAGATAAGCCAAATAGAGCTCAACAAAAATAGAGAAAAGAACAGGGGGAAAAAAAACCTAAATGAATAACAGTATACCTTTGATTGATCATTAAATTGATTCACTAACTTCTGTCTTTTACTAATTGATGTTGTTCCATCCAGCCTCAAATATGGGTATCTTCTTTCACGACACAACTGAGCAAAAAGGTCCAGTGTCTGATACATCACAGTTACCAAAATTTAGGGGGAAAAAATTGAATCCTATGGGAAAAGTTGTTGTAAGAAATAAATAATTGGTCACTACTGAATGAGTGATGAGGCTGTATAAAGAACAGAAACATTTGTTTTAATTGGCCATAGGAAAGTTTGATAAATCGAAAATTCTTGCAGGTACAAGTCTAACACAGAACAACTATGGCAGGATTTTCACTGAAATGAAGAGCTGAGTCAGCCGATTCAAGGTTTCTGACTTACTGAAGCAATGATATGTGAAGAGAGGAGCAAAAGAGATCCTGAATTGATGGGAACTTTGAAAACCAATACGTTAAACAGATAAATAAATTTACCAAGTGTGGTGATATTATGTACAATGACAAGAAAACTAAAAACATCAGAAACTTAAGCAAAAAAATATCTAAAATTGTTTTCATGTGACATTTTGATGCAGCCACCCTCTATCCTTAGGCCAGCCAACCAACCCCTCCTCTACCATTAGGACTGACAACCAGCCACCCTCTACAAGCCAAACAGTCAACCAACCCCCGCTCTACCTTTAGGACTGACAACCAGCCACCCTCCACAAGCCAAACAGCCAGCCAACCTTTCTGACCTCTTAGGACTGCCAGCAGCCCCTTATTTTGACTTCTCATATCTGCCAAGTATCCTTTTTAATTACAGCTTTGACTTATATAACTATTAGCTACTTCATTTCCTAATAGTTAAAGATTATAAATAGGCTAGCTATGTAAGAGTACAATCAGTTTTTTTTATGTGAATTTAACTTAATTTCAGACCTGGACAGAAACTTTGTTTCTCCAGTTCCTCTGTAATTCCAGCTTTAATTCTTAATTTTAAGCAATTCTAGTTCAAGTTCTCAATCAATTGATCTTGATCCACATCATATTCTTTTTTTTTTTTTTTTGGGGGGGGGGGGGGGGGGGGGGTGTTGAGGTTGTAAGTGATTTTATGACATTCACTATCAGATATCTGAAACTGTTAAAGTTTCACTAACAGTGACATCTACACAATAGGCTCATTTTTGTACAACATAGCAGTAGGTGGACTGTCCACAGGCACAGAAATGTTTGTTTGTAACAACTTAAAATTGGTCAGGTATCAATATTTTATCATTAACATACAGTCAATATTATCAAACAAAACCAAACAGAATGGATACCCAAATTTCAAAGCAGCAGTGAGTCCACAGGAGCAAAAGAGAAATCCTAAATCCTAATTCTGTAAACCTTGAGAGAAGTATAATAACAAAAAAAGCATGAAGACAATGAAAATTACATCTTGAATGAATATAGAACAGATTTCAATCAAACATCATCATCATCAATTTAGTCTCCAGTTCATTATGGAGAATCTTTGAATTTAACCAGCTGAAAAGCTGAATAAACAGAAGTGTAAATAAAACCTATTCTCCTTCTATGTTTATTTTAGTTCAGGAAAAGGAAATCTCCACAAGATAATCCAGAAATGGAAGTCATATATTAGTGAGTAGGCTATTCTACAAGGCAATGCACTAACTACAATATGATTATATCTTATCCATTCTAGTGTTGGTAAAAGCATCAAGCGCACAGGCCTCTTGGAGTCTAGACACAAAACGCAAAGCACAAGTGCATTTTTCAAATATAATATATATTAACCTCCAATAGGAATATTCATAACATATAAGAAAAAAAAACAAAATAGTTATATATTGTACCTACTAGGTAAGTACAATTGTATAAAGTTTGCAAGTTCAAATTTTACTTAAGTAATTTCAATTTCTTAGAATTTTATATAGTAAAATTAAAAAAACAGTTACTAATGGACATTATGATAATAATCTAGTCATAGAAAATTTAAACATAACATTTTATATGATTCACCTGTATTTTATAAAAATACATAGTTTTGATAGATATGATCAAATGATGTATACGGTTCAACATATATCTAAAATGCAAAGACCAAAACACACAAGAATAGTAAATTAACCTTGTTTGTATCTATTTACATGTAAATAAAAAAATTGCTTGTGTAATACAACACCTTAATAATATTTTTTGTATATTAAATCAATGCTCCATGTCATATGGGTTTGCCCAACATTATGGCCTAATAAAGCAACATAATGTACTATGAATAATAAATAAGTACCTTAATGCAGCAGCAGAAATCATCATCACCAAATCTTCATCTTTCACACCCAATGCACTCAATTTCTCAATATTCTTCATCTCCTTCCCATTATACAGCAGCTGCTGTTGCTGAAGAGGCACACTTGTCTGCCCACATACAAAGCCAAATCAAATTTAACGTTCATAAATCCATACTCAAATTTAACTTTCCAGACCTCAATACCCCATTTCGTTCCTCAGACAACTAAGAACCAACTGACCCCAAATACATATAAAAAATTTAAATTTCACAATCGAAGTTTACAATCCAATAGTATCAAACTCAAATTGAGCAAAAAATATTGATGAAGCAGAAGGAAAAACAAAGAATCATTGATGCAACAAGTTTGTCGCTACTGCTGAAACAGAACATAAAGCAAGATAGTTAGTTCTTGTTAATGCATGCACACGGAAGCGGGAATTAAACTTCTTTTCATTAATAACAAGAGAACCATAGATAACCACAAACACATGAATATGTACCTCGAAGATAACAGCAACAAGAATTGTATCATTCACAAACACATGAATATCTACCTCCAGCTAATGTCCCAACTGTACCTTTCACCTAGTTCAAATAATGTACATTAAAATCATTTTGGCCACAAAAATAATTTCATGAACTTTTCAACACCAGCTTGAAATGTCTAGTTAAAGGAATAAGGTATCATTTGAGTTACCTTTTTTGAACCTTACGCTTTCTCGTATAATAAGGAGGAGGTCTTGCATGTCCTTCGTCAGATGCCTCCGGCCTAGCGTTGTGTCCATGTTTGTGCCCCCCTGTCCCACAAGGAGGTGCCTTAGATATGCGTTTTGGCCGACCTTCTGCCGCTGCAGCTAACCCAACAGGCTGCTCAGGCTGAACATGGGGTGGGCCAATGGATGTACTGTGGGAAGGTGGGTCCTGTTGCAAGTCAGGAGGGGTTTGATCAAGACCCAGGTCAAATGATGGAATAGGTGATAGCTCAGGAAATGACCGTGGGGTGGGTGGACGCATGTCAGACCCAGGACAGGCATGTGGGGTGGGTGGAGGGATGGTGGGACTAGGGGACTCATGTGGGGTGGGTGGAGGGATGGTGGGACTAGGGGACTCATGTGGAGTGCCTAAAGGGATGGTAGGGGTAGGGGATGGATGTGAGGTGGGTGAAGGGATGGTGGGGCTAACGGATGGATGTGGGGTGGGTGAAGGGATGGTGGGGCTAAGGGATGGATGTGCGGTGGATGGAGAGGGATCGAGGGTAGGGACAACCTGAGGGGTAGCAACAGGTGGACGAGAGCAACGTCCGGCAGGAGCTGTGCTCGTGCTTGGGCTCTCAGTAGTGCTTGGCCTCTGAGTAGGCGCTGCCGCAGGAGTAGCTGCCTCCTCGTTCGGGGCCTCAGGTTCTCGAGATCGTACACGGCCAATCTCATGCACTGCCTCCAGCACATTAATAATGTCATTGTGCTCCTCCGTGCCCACTGGGTGACGGCGCATCATACGGACATATCCTTCAATCTGCACATGGAAAAACCAAGTATATTAATAATGCAATATCAAAATGAAGAAAGCCAATCAATAGTATAATAAAGGTTGGTTCCAAATTGATACGGCAACTAATAATTGGAAATTATAGGGACACCAAGTGTTACATTGGACTAAATTGAAATTAACTTTTGTATTAAAGATGTAGTTGGCGGATATCGTCTTTTGAAAAATGCAAATTGCCAATGCCAAATGAGGAAAAAAATTAAAAATAATAAAAATGGAAAGATGAATGTATACCATAACTCTAAAGGCTGAAATACGAGATATGACCTTAGAGCATCCCAAATTAGATTTGTATATTCCCAAAGTTCTCTATAAGGTAAATCAACTTCGATTGTCTATAAGCAATCTTAAGCAGACAACAATTTAAAAGGGAGGTTTGATGGTAAGCAAACATTGGACCACATAAGAAGAGTTCTCTAAACAGTGGTAAACTAAGTAACAAGTACGGTAAGATGTAGAACACATGGAGAAGTTACCATTAGAATGAATCTAGCACCAGGGATATTGATAAACCTTCGAGTTATCCTTGTGAACCAATCGAAGTACTCGTGCTGTAGAGGCATATCACCAAGCACTGCTTGACAACGCCGTTGAAGGCGATGACCCCAGTCCGTGAGATGCATAGCATGTCTCCGCATCCAATCAACACCCATCTTCCCCCTCAAATCAATTGCATGAAGCACCGGGTCCGTATTAACATGGCGGGGAATTTCTTGGATCATCCCAAATTGCCAAACGACACGATCCGGTATATGTTTCTCTACTAGATGGAAACATACAAGCGGCACGATTGCCGTCCACACTGCCCTCCCTGCAACGCACCACGGCGGAAGGTTCTCGTATTCATCTTCATATGGCTGCCACACCACCTACAACAGCCCAAAAACAAATATGCAACACATTAGGCAACTATCTTTCTATTTAAAAGTTCAGCAAATATATATCTTGTTCTTGAACATGTTGAACAAAGCATTTTCATACCTGGTTTGGCAACATTAAAGCTATTTGCTCCCGATACCTGTCCCTGAAGACCTGGGCGAGCCTATTTTTCTTGTTTGGGACCCACACCCACCTACAATCAAGAACAGGGAATCAATATCTACAACTTCCCAAGTAAGATAATATTATGATTAAAACTATAATGTAATCAGATATAACTACTAATAGAATCTTATAGAAATTTCCTCAATTAATAATATCACTAGAATGAAAAAAGTCCTTATAAAAACAAAGCACATACAAGCCATATGACAATGACAAAATTAGAGTATATTAACATAATCATATATATTGAAACTCTGTTTAACATTTTTAAATGTTGACATAAATGATTCGTACAACCCTTTTAAATAAAAATAAAAAATTTATATTTTAAGTTACATGATTGTAAGCTTAGGTAATGATCACATATTGTAAATGAAGTTACTAAGGTACAGACTTACTTAAGGGACAGTGGACCACGCACTGGAGGACCATAAGCACCCACTGGTGGGCCACGCTCAACTGCCGGGCACAAATAGGGGAATCTGGCCTACGCCCAATACTGGACCAACAATAAACACCCACCAATCTGACTAGCTTTCTTATCGCTTGCCCTGCATAACTGTCGGTACAACCATGCAAGGCAAGCACTTCCCCAACTATACCTTCGTGGGTTGCGAAAGTCTTCCAACTGCTGCACCCACATTAGATGCACCCTATCACCGGATTTTTCCATGAAGATTGTGTCCCCCAATAGCGCTAGGATGTAGCATCGTGCGTACCTATGCACTTCATCGTCTTCAGCATTAGGCGGCAGTGGATGGGCAACTTGCTCCAAAAGCCGTTTGATGAGAATCCTTTGGCCAGCACGTTCCAGATGGTCTTCATTGGTAGGTCGAAAGCCAAGGTACTCATCACACACATTCTCCCATTCTTTTTGTGTGCTCCCTGTTACAGCGTCACCATCAACAGGAAGTCCAAGAAGAACCTCTACATCCTGCAGTGTGATGGTGACCTCACCATGCGGCATGTGGAATGTGTGAGTCTCGGGCCGCCATCGCTCCACTAAGGCCGTTATCAGGCCATGATCAATCTCTCTACCCGGAGTCCTGAGAAGTCCCTCCAAACCAAGTGCCTTAATGATGTCAATGACTCGATTGTCCACCATTGGCTCTCGATTCGAGAACTCTTCACTACGGGCACGACATTTAAGGGACCCTGGATCCTGCACAAAACATAACCATGGATTAACATATGACAGCAAGTTGAGTGCAATAGAAGTTGTTTATAGTATTTATAACACCCACCATGGACTAACATGTGGGGTGGATTAACATACAACTTATAAACATACAACTTATTATTAATTTCTAAAAACTAGTTAATGACTTGATGCTAACTAATAAAATTACACTTTAAAAATATTTAAATCATAAAATCTCTTATTGGCATCAATGTTAAACATTCATTTTTTCTAAATAAACATGTAATATTCAGAGAAAGAAAAGACTTACAAACAAATCACAGGGGGAGGGAATTAATCCCTTCTCTATCTTGTGATTTAAAACGAAAATTTAGTGAGGAAGAGATAGTGTTAAAATGTAGACACAAACCCGATTATGTATGTGCAATTTTGGAAATTGACCATATTATAGATGCATGCAGAAGTACCTTAGAGAATAAAGAAAGGATTTGAAGTGCTGCACTTGTACTTCTGCACAGTTTTAATATATACATGTTTGTAAGTAAGAATCGTTGGAAGCCCATGTGTTTGTACTACACGCAAGGCAAGTGCACTAAGGTAAGCCTTAACTCCTAACCCACCAACCCCATCACTCTTAAACCCCCATTTTTTGCTGCATTTGATGTTTATCTATCTCTCTAGCTTCAGTTTTCTTCAATTCGTGTATTTTGAGATGGGGGACAGCGCATGAGTAAGGTGTTTTCATGATATATGGTGTGAGAATTTATCTCTAAGAGACTTGTACCCTGACCTATACGCCTGCTCAGCTGATCAGAATGCCTTAGTTCATTGAAAAGAGTCACATTCTTAGTATTACTTACTATACTTAACATTATTTCAATAAACCGACTGGGTCTAGTGGAGTTATGGATAGCTAGTTATAAGGGGAAGGGCGGATTTGAAATCTGAAATTTCACACAGATTTTCATGATTGGGAATTGGAGTTAGTTAATTCTTTCCTAGATCTAATATACTCCAAATTCCCTAGGAAGGTGGGGTGTGATAAGATGAGATGGAGTTTGAGAGGGAGTGGTGGCTTTAATGTTCAGTCCTATTATGAGGCTACTTGAGGTACGCTGACTAATTCTTTCCCTTAGTAGAGTATTTGATGTGTTAAGTCCCCTAAGAAGGTCTCATTCTTTATTTGGACAGCATCTTTGGGGGAAGATTTTTTACTTGTGATAATCTCATCGAGCGATGTAGATTTTTTTGCTTGTAAGTCCTTTGATATAGTGTTCCCACTAACTGTGATATTATACTTTTCCTTGTTCAATTTATTCTTAGGTTTTGGTCCTCGTTAGCTGTTTGAAGGCATTAGTTTTGGTGTGGTTGGCTTGCCTCGATCGATTTGGTTCTTGTCTATAGGAGCACGATTCCTTATTGTTGGCTTGCTGGTAATTATGAGTTTTAAAAAGTTAAAATAACATTGTAAAAAATAAACTGCTGCTTCCATTTTGTGTATTTTAATCTCAGCATTACTTGGCATTTTTGTTCCAGTCCCTTTTTCTAACTGCCATCTACATGCACTTATTACTACTTTTAAGAACCTAAGATTGTCAATTTTGTCATTGGGCAGTCATATAATGTAAGAGCTGCCAGCTTTAAAAAAGGTTGTTTGAATGTCAGAAAAATATAAGATTTGCCTTGTATGGATGAGTTCTTCTACTCGTTATGTAACTTTTGCAATTGTAGGTGCATGTGAAAAAGTCTCTATGGAATATTTTTTTTGTGCTTGGTAGCTTAAGGAGTGTTGATCTTGTTGGCAGTTTAAGTGATGGAGTATAGTTTGGCGATAAGCAATCTTTTCTTTCCCCCTTGTTTTCTTTATTCTCTCCTTCAATCATATGAATTATAAGTTTATTTTCCCTATTGTTTTCTAATATTAGGCAACATATGCTTTTTTTTAGGATTTGGTTTCCTTGAGGATTATAAATTTTAGTCACTCAACAAGGGTTCGAAAGTTCCATTGAAATTCTTGTCCTGTTTTCTAGTTCGACTTTAGTCATTCTATTTTGGCAAGCTTATATCTAATTCGGATGTGGTAATACCTTTTATTAGTGTGGGTCGTGGGAAAGTAACTTTGATATTTCTTTATCCTGTAGTGATGAGCATGAGGAGTGCTTTCTGGAATTAACTTATCCCTCTGGATTTGCATCATAATTGTAATCTTCAATTGTAGCTGATTTGATTTTGTAGTCATTGAAAATGAGAAAATACTGTCAACGTCCTGCCTAATCCTTTGTTAGTCTGAAGGTTTTGCTATTTTGGACTCAAATTCACTAAACAACAATATTCTTCTTTATAGGCTGCCAATGTTTGTTTTATCAATTTGTGAGGGTGATGTTTGGTGTTATTGATAACAATATGTCTACAGGAGGGGAAAATTGTGATTTGGACTTTAACATACCTGAGCAGGAGTTTGTGCTGTGTTGACTGCAACAATAAGCAATCTCCTCCCTTTTCTTGATTTTTCCTTTTGCTTATTAGTCTTTTAAAACACTGTTTGCCCAAACATGATACTATTTAGTATTTTTGTTCAATTTATTTTATAGATTTTGGTGCTGGCTGTTTGTTGCAGCAAAATTGACTTCTCTAAATCAATCTGGTATCCTACTTGGGAAATGAAGTTTGTTGGGGACCTATGGCATTGATTAAGCTCTCTTTATCTCTGCATGTCATTATTCTTATCCTAAAATTTGAAGATATAAGTATTGGATTAAGATATTTATGAGCAAGGAAAACAAATTGTAGTACTGACATCACACTTTTCTTTGGTTTTTGCAATTAATACATATTGTTACGAATCTGAGATTCGTTTTCTTTGTTATGAATCAGAGGTTCAGGTTTTCTTTGTTTTGAATTTGATATGATTTTGTTGATGCTATCTTGTAGAAAATAGCTTTTAGAGTTACATGGGTTTATGTTTATACTTGCAAATTATGGATTTTCGTTTCAATACCTGGTGATTTTCTAGGTTTTCTTTCAAGAAAATGCATTGGGATTTCAGATTTATATGGATTTATCTTGTATCTGTTGGCGATTGCTCTGTTTTTAAGCTGTCAGAGTTACCTGGATTTATGTTAATACTTGTAAATTAGGCAATACCTTGGTGATTTTCTAGGTTTTGTTTCAAGAAATTACAGTCGCCACGACGATCAGAAAAGGTACACTACTCTACCTCGTACTTTGTATCTATCCATCTATATGAGTCTTTCATGATGTTTTTGCATACCCTTTTCTTAAATTTCACTGCTTTTTTGGATACATGGATTGCTTTTCCTGTTCTTTTCAATACCCATGTGCTGAATTGGATTATTTGTACGATTATATGTATATATGACTGAGAATTTGAAGCCTTTGCTTCATTTGAATTTTCGGGTTTTTTTTTTGTTTGTTTATATGTTTAGATATATTAAGATCTTATAGTTTGAGAATTTACGTTGTCTATGGGAAAACTCTGCCCTCAAATTTCCATGCCCAAATTTCTGGACAATTTTTTTTTATGGGATTTGTTTTAATGTACCACAATGTTGCTAACGATCAGATATCTAGAAAGGTATTTATTGTTAATGAAATTACAGTATATAATTCACGTCATATAAAAATTTGAGAGTTACATTTGTTATATTAATATAAATGGGGTTCAGCAATATATTTTTTGTTTTTGAAGGCAGGCAGGATATTGAGATAAGAACTGCAACATATGTAATGAATTATGACACTTAATCTTACACAAGTTTGCAAGTGATAGGCAATTTTTTTATATTAACACTCTATATTTTGTGTTTCCTTTGTTACGTTTTAATCACATTAAACATCTTTCCATAGGTTAGTAGGTTTTCTTTGGAAAAAGAATACATGTTGCAGACCCTGATTAGTCTAATAAGTGTCCATAAAAAGGTCATACTTAATGCACAAAGCTCCCACTTTTGTGATGTCTAGGAGTGGTGATTGGTAGGTAGCCTTATTCCCAATTTTGTTGGAGAGGCTGATTCCTGCATTCAAATCTGCATTTGTCACTTTTGGTGGAAGGCAGTTACCATTGCACTAAGGCTTGAACCTAAAATTTTGGGACTAAGGCTTGGTTGTTGTTAGTAGTTCGTCTTTGGAAAAAAAATGTGAAGGATATGAAAGCTTCAAATTGTTGGAAGACTTCTTAACTTTGATGACAGGAAAGCTGCTGCATGTTTTCAGGAGTTGCTAAGTTCTCTCTACAATATGTCATGTTTGTGTGTTCATCACATTTACCTATGAAGCAACCTTTCCAGTTTTTATCTATTGGAAATCTCTACCATAGGTTCAATTCATTAAATAAGTCTTGGAAATTAAAAGAAAATAACTGGTCAGCTAGAGAGAGTGAATCCCATTGAAATTAAACCTATGTTAAAATCTTATACCATTTAAGGCTTAGCTTTTAGTGCCATCCCTGTTTTGAAGACTTTTGAGATTTCTTTTCCCTTGAAACTGGAAAACCCTTAGATGAACCTGAATTCTATTGGTTTTTGAGTGCCCTTATTGCATTCAAAAAGTCATTCATTTTTTCTTTTTATTAGTACATAATTACATATCTTCATTGATTGACTGTATAGCATCTCAAAACAAACAATCTTTAGAAACATTCTGTCGCTGTTTTACAATTATTAGACAATGTATTTGTTCCGTTTAAAAGTAATTATTCATCCTGACTTGCTAAAATTTGCTATTCTGTCAAGGTTGATCCAAGTCTATTTTATTCCCTTTTTTTTTAGAAGAAAGACAGTAACTCATTACTATCCTTTAAAATATTGATCAGTTTGATAAGTACCATGTAGCAAGGATATTAGGTGCTACAGCTAGTCCAGAATAACCTTGTTTTCTGGTGAATTAGGTTATTTCATTCCTTAGTCTTTTGTGTATCTAACAACTGATAATGTAATATAACATAAATGAACACGGAATTTAAGGGTACAACGCCTTGAAGCCTTTTTTGTTCATTAGAATTAAAAAAATACTTATATTGGAGCTTAAGAAGAAGTCAGAAGAATTCAAAATGCTGAAATGAAATTGGTTATTTTGAGCTAGTACAAATTATTAATCATTTAGATTTATGACTCGTGTTTTATGGCTTTTGTTGATTTTGGAATTGGTGGGGCATCTTTTTTCATATGTTTGTGTATTTGAAATCTCTCATGATGTGTGGTTTTGGTTGCATCTCAGAAGTCAAAATCACCTTTTCTTTTTTGGGTGGTTGCATTTAATTTAGGAAGGAAGAACTAAGAAGGTTGTATCGTGTGTGTGTGTGCTTTTTTTTTCCTTTGATAGGTAGAAGTTTGTGTTTGGTAATGTACTTCTACGGATCTTTTTACAAAAGAAATAAATGCTGTTCAAAGATAGCATTTTTCTTTTATTAACAAGCAAAGCATTGCCTTTTTTTTTTTTTTAATACCTATTGTCATGTACACCCCATCATTGATTCATCACCAATTGTCACACCATGATCTTTGAAAGCATTTGCACATGATGGGAGATACTGTGATCCCTCCTGATTATGAGGATTGTATTAAATAAGTTTGTGTTGTGTGGATGTGTGCTAGGTTGAAGTAGGCTATAAGTGATTATAAGGTGCCCTAATTGTAACTTAACTAGTCATTCTGGGGCATTGTGTAGATGTGGATAGTATTATTTCTTCAGTAATAGAGGCTCTATGTCTACAGAACTGTTTTTGTAGAGGCTCTATGTCTACAGAACTGTTTTTGTGATTCTCTGTGCATGTTAAAATTCTATTGCTTATATGTCTACAGAACTGTTTTTTTTTTCTTCTGCTGTACTTGGCAGTTTTAGCAGCCAAGTTTGATTAGGTTGATAAATTCTCTTTTTCTCCTGCTTTCGTGATTCTCTTTTGCAATCATGAGAACTTAAAAAACTTTTGCCTTGTTTAATTTCTTTGGAAATATATAGTTCTTTCATTCGTTGTTTTGCAACTTTTGCTATTCACATGTTAAAAATCCATTCTTTGTTTGTCTACAGGAACTAGGTTTTTTAAATTTTTTGTTTTTGTGCTTAAGAATTATAAATTTTTTGTATTTTTTTAATTCTTTCTATTACTGTGCTTGTAAATTCTTTCTTAGGCTTTGGTTTCCTTGACAGCCATCATTTGTTGATCCCTAGTGATATTGCATATGCTTTATGGATCTAGTATTTAGAGCATTTGGGATTTAATGGGTGTTACCAAGAAGGGTAGTTGATCTCTTGTTCACTTGGAGGAATTAGTTCAGGGAGCACTTATCAAATATTTGTAACTTTTCCCGTTATGTTTGATGTGGCTATGGTGGAAGGACTAAGATAGTCGTACTTTTTAAGATTTAGAATAATTAAAGGTCTAGTTGGAATAATTGCTAATTTGAACTCATGTTTGATTGGTCTACAGCGTCGGGTCTTACATGTAGTAACTCCCTTCTAGAAATTAATAAACTGAGAAACTATTACTTAGAATTCACTAGCCATCAATAAAACAATATATCATGTTTCCAGCCTATGATTCTTGTTGTGAAACAAAACTTGGTCAGCTTACAATAATCATGGACATTAATTCAAACTTTCCCCCGACTACTAATTAAAGGTTTAGCTTCAGAATTTGAATCATCTTTACTTTCTGGAGGATGATTCTGACAGAGTTCTGTAAATGTATAATTGGTAGGTGTAAAAAACAATTCACACAAACTTTTTGTTGAATTTTCAAGGACACAGAGGGATGAAAATGAGACTATGATGCTGTTGACTGTGAAGATTCCATGAAGATGCTGATGATGGAGGAAATGATTACGTTTTTGTCATGGCATTACCAGTTCAATTGCAAAAGTACTAAATTAGCAAAATTCCCAATATGTATTAGTTCAATCTATGCTGCTTTAGCATAAAAAGTAGTTTGGAAGATGATTTTTACGTATCTTTTTCTATTTATTTATTATTAATTTCTAAAAGCTAGTTAATGACTTGATGCTAACTAAGAAAATTACACTTTAAAAATATTTAGGTCAAAAAATCTCTTATTGGCATCAATGTTAAACATTCGTTTTTTCTAAATAAACATGTAATATTCATAGAAAGAAAAGACTTAGAAGCAAACTAAACTCCAGGTTCAAAAAACGAAATTCACCACACACAAAAAAAAGTGAAATCTTTAGTGGTGTGTTTTACCTGCCCATTCCAAATGGCTTCTGATCGATGGTTGGGCTGCAACGTCAACACTGACATGTCAATGGGGCCAGGCTGCGCATGGTTAATTTGTCTAGCATTTGCAGCAGCCATACTGCACAAAAATGATAAGCAATTAGCACATACTAGACATTATTGAAAACAAAAACAAAAACAATACGCAGCTTTAGAAGGAAATCTAGCTTCATTCTACTTTAACCACGACATCTACATGAATAGTATAAGTGTATAACTGTTGAAGAGCCTCCCCAGTTATGATAAGCAACTTAATAGATGCAAGTGAAAGTAACTTGCTAAAGAGCTAATTGCAGGCCTTATAGGATAGTGGTAATGAATCAGTTCAAAGTTATTATCTCTCTAAAGCAAGTAAAAAGACAACACAAAGTAAGAGTAACCTTTTTGGAAGAACATCAACCTTGTATCCGTGAACTTATCATAAGACATTGCAGAAAATCTACTAAATATACATAACCATTGGATACATTTTACAGGAGACAAGATTTAACACATATCTCAGATGAATCTGAAGCATGTGTGTTATCTGCAATCAAATACCCAAATTCAACCCCTTCAAAGCTACACCACATGTCATGCCATTTTTTTGTCCTCCTTCATCACAATAATATACTCAAACAAAAAGAAATAAAAAATACTGATGTTATCTAAAATGGGTCTTCGAAATTTGTCTTAAGAACATAAAATTCGAATCTAAAAAAGTAAGTGAGAAATGGCATACTTGAAAAATGGGAAGGAATTGAAGCAACAATCTGGGAATGAAGAAGAATGCTTCTTATACCAAAAAAAAAAAAAAATACAAACAACCAAACAAAACGAACTGATTACATTGCAAGATGCATAAAGGGACTCACCTTTTGTTCTTCTATTTCCTTCAGATACCGCGTAGGTGAGCGAGAGAGTGACTGAGACTGGGTCGGTGAGGCTGAGAGGGTGAGTGGGTTGGGGCCGGCGTTAGCGACGGTGACGCTGAGAGAGTGAGAGGAGGAGAGGGTGAGTGAGAGTGACGGTTTGTTGAGAGGGTAAGTGAGGCGTTTGACTGATGAGGGAGAGTGAGTGGGTGGATGACTGAAAGAGAGTGACTGGGTTGGGGCCGGCGTCGTCGACGGTGATGCTGAGAGAGTGAGAGAAGGAGAGGGTGAGTGAGGGTGAGTGAGGGTGAGCGAGAGTGTCCGTCTGATGAGGGAGAGTGAGTGGGTGGGTGACTGAATGAGAGAGCGTTAAATTCAAAAATATCCTATTAGAAATCGACCTTCACACACTCGGTTTCCAGGTCGTGCTCCACGTCAATGGCACGTGACACCAACATGGAAATCGACTCTCTGATGGTCGATTTTTAGATGGTGCCACCTGGCAATAACGCCACATCAGATGTCACGGACAACCAAAACCGACTCTGTGAGAGTCGATTTACAAGGCCTAAAATCGACTGTCATAAAGTCGAGATGTTACTAACCCAATTTCTTTCAAAACCGGACCTATTAACTAGATAGTTGGAAAATTAGGCCTATTTTCCAATTTCGTTCGTTATATTTTTACAATGTTTTCACAATAAATTACAAGTGGTTAGTTGTCGTTGGTTCAAATTTGAATCTAACAATGAGATTACTTTTTTACCTCAACAGTAACAATCTTTCACTTAAAATTTATTGTAAAAATGTTGTGAAAATATTTTAAATATATCATTTCTCTTTAATAAATTCACAAAAAGTACTTTGAGGTGGGTTATAGTTAATTTAAAAATACATATTAGAAATATATTATTTTACAAATTTTGCAAGAAAATGCCTTTCTTACCGCTACACATACAATTTGTTAGTATAAATTTAACTAAGTGTATTAAATAAATAAATAATAACTGTCAAATTATTACCATGATAACATATGTGCTAACGCCAGATATTGATGTTGATATTGATATTGTTCTACTACCACGAAATTGTGCTTCATCTTCTTTCAGTGGAAACTCTAATTTTTACTTTCTTGTTGAAGATATTTTCAATACAGTACCACAGAAAGAAGTTTTTATTATAAATGTTTATGTACTATCTGAAAAATTCCGATCTACCTCAATAGCAAGAGGATTAACGTTGAGTGCAGTACTCACGGCCTTTATTGCTCTTGTTCTAGTCCATGAAACTTGTGCTACTGCTAAGGTTAATCATCACTGTGCTCCTTCTTCCTGTGGCAACATCCATAACATAAGCTTTCCGTTTCGATTGAAGAACGACCCAGAAAAGTGCGGGGACTTAAAGTATGAACTGTCGTGTGAGAATAATCATACGGTACTGTCTTATTTGAAAGAAGATGCTACGTAAAGGAAATCAATTACTCCCTCTATCCCACTTTTTTTGTCCTCCGTTCCATTTTGAAATATCTCAAAATATTATCTTGATTCTAAAAATAAAAGTCATTAATTTACTAATGTTCCTATTATACCCCTATTAATTTACTAATTTAATTTTTTGATAAATTTTTCAAGAGTAGTTTTGGAAACTTATACATTTTTAAAAGGTAGACAAGATAATAAATGATGTTCCTTTAAAAAGTTTGACTTTTCAAACAATATGAAAAAAGCGGAACGGAGGGAGTACAATAACTACACTATTCAGATCGTGGACTCAGGTATATAGAAGGATACTCCTTCAACCCAAGTTATTCTTTAAATGTGCTATCCTTATGCACATTTCCTTCTTTTCTGAACTCTTGCGTTTCTCCACTGCCCCAAACCATTCATGTATTGAAATTCTATAACAAGAATCTATACCAATTAATGTAATACATGTTAGAGATATATTAGACATATTAGTCCAATGTAATAAGCTTAAGCCTACTCTTACCTACTCCTACTTGTACTAGTAGTCTAAGGTTTAGTCGTCTATATATACTCATGTTAAGGTTCATTGTAATATAGGTTATTGTACTACACTCTTACATAATAAAGATGTAATCTTTAAGGGATTCCTCCGTGGATGTAGGCCAACAAGGTTGAACCACGTAACCTTCGTGTTCTTGGTATTCCTATCCTATGCTTCTCATTCCGCATCTAATTTAACATATACAACATGGTATAGCACATCGAGTTGCTAATAAATTTAACATGGTATCAAAGCCAAACTTTGTTCTTGGCATCAAACAAACATCTCTACATACTAAAGAAGATTCATACATGCATAACACAGATCCATAGTGCCTCTGCTTGTCTTCAAATCTGAACCCCACAACATCACACAGCTCCCATGGTTCACAGTTGCTGTCTTGCCACTATCTCATATCACAACCCAAGCAATTTGTGCCTCCCCTTTTAGATTTGTGCAAATCGAGGCTTCGCTTGACGAAACCAACTACATAGATGTGCTCCTCGATCCTCAATAAGGAAAACCCAGAAATCTAGTCACCTGAAGCCCACCCACATGCCTCCACGCCCCATAATTGGCTCCAGTTCTTACTTCACGTGCTGCCAAAGGTTCTTGACTTATTGATCGGATTTTGGGCACACTCGCCTCCACGTGCCGAAGGACACTTCACACACTTACACGTGTTGAAGAACCAATGTTGACATCATCCAACGTCATTCGTTGACGTCATTATGTTACATCAATAGCCACACAAGCCCTAGTCCACGTCATAAATGACGTTAGCGTTTGTCAGCCCAATCCATGACCCGACTAGACATGGCAAAATGGGTCAGAATTTTTTGTCCTGACCCAAACTTGATTTTTTTGACTTGAAACAAAAACGGGTTGACCGTGACCCGACTTGTGTTTTTTTGGGGGTCAACCCGACCTGACTTGACCCGTGACCAGAACCATCTTTTAAAACTTTTTTTTGGTAAAAAAAATAATAAAATTAAAGAAATATTGGTTTAATTGTTTGTTGTGAGTTTTAAGGAAACAATTGAGATATTTACATAATTGCATGCAAATGAATTGAAAGATGAATGGTTGAGCATTCTGCAATGAGTTGAGATTTTTAGATATCAAATAGCAAAATACATGCCAAGATAATCTGGTTACAGTAGAGTTAAAAATATAGATTTAAAATTGTAGACATGTATGAGAAACATTCATTAGTGTGAAAATAGTGAAGCCAAAGTATCAAATTATCATAAATTATGAATGCTTTAGATATCAAATAGCAAAGTACATGTCAAGATAATTTGGTTACAGTAGAGTTAGAAATATAGATTTAAAATTGTAGACATGTGTGAGAAACATTCATAAGTGTGAAAGTAGTGAAGCCAAAGTATCAAACTATCATAAATTATGAATGCTTAGACCTATTTTTTAACAATTTATGTTTAAAATAAACGGTTTTTCAAAATAAATTATGATATTTCCTAGAATGTGTGTTACTTAACAATGATATGATATTCATAAAAGAGATCATATATATATATATATATATATAAGTAAACAATCAAACTTTAATGTATATTCTCAAATTGAAATAAAGTGTTAACCACAATTGATAATAGATTATAAAATTAATTTTCAAGATTATAAATTTCTTATATGTTTTTATTCTTTGTTAATTGAGTTATCCAATAAGTCATTTGTAATTTTGTTTTATATTTTGGGATGTTAGAAAATAAATTTGTGTATTTGTTTTACTTATCTTTGTGTTATTTTGTTTTAGTTAGCAATGCTGAGATTTGTATAATTTTAAAATTATTGAATAAGTATTAATAAGTTTAACTGAGTTCATTCTTGATATAAGTGATGAATTCAAAGTAATACATTTTACATCAAATAATTTGTTGCATGACTTTTCAAATGGAAAATATATGTTGTTTTCTTTATTAAAAAAAAAAAAATTCTGCCTAACCCAACCCAACCCACAACCCGATCGACCCAAACTTGTTTTTAACTCGCTTAAAATGACCCGTTTTTTACCTGCAACCCGTTTGACCTACAACCCAATTTACCCGACCTGAACCACTTGGTTGCCATGTCTAAACCCGACCCTAAAACCCAGAACTAACCCAAACCTTGACCATTCACTTTGACCTAGTTTGACTTTGACTTTTGCATTGACCTTTGACCAAATTTAAAATTTCTGAACGGGCCTATCTTGCTTAGTCTTTCGCATAGATTCTGATTTTGGACTCCATTTAATCATTTGAAACTTCCAAATCAGTCAATTGGCACATTCTTCATCTTGGTTTCTTCAAAGGCATTCTTCAAGGCATCTCCAAGGGATTTTCTCATTCTTATCTATCCACAAGCCTTCATCAAGCTTCTGTCTTGAGTTTGAGGGAGGGTGTTAGAGATATATTAGACATATTAGCCCAATGTAAAAGGCTAGGGGTGTCCACGGGTCGATCTAGGTCGAATTTGTGCCCAACTCACAACCAACCCGACAGAATTGGGTGGAGGAAGTTCATACCCGTTGCCGACCAGCAAGAGAGTTGAATTAGAGTGGTCGGATCAGCATCGGAAAGCGGTCAATTCTGGTTGGGTCCATCCACAGTGGGAAACTCTGTCAAATTTTTTTTAATTTTTTTTATTTTAGGCGAAAATTCGCCAGATTTGGCGGAGATTTCACTGGATTTGGTGAGATCTCACTAGATTTGGTGAGATTTCCACCAAATCTAACTGAGATCTCCCAAAATCTGGCATAAATCTCATTGGATCTAAAGTAATTTGACCAAAAACTCGCCAGAAAAAGCTTGAATTGCCATATTTTTGTAAGTCTCCGGTTAGGTCGGTTGAGGCGGGTTTTAGAGGAAAGAACCTACTAACCGACCCGTTGGAGTCGGTTTTTGGGATTTGTAACCCGCCACTTACCGCCGGAGCTTACAGGTCGATCGTGGGTGGGTCGGTTCTGGTTGGGTCGGCCAGTTGGGTCGAGTTCGGGTCTGAGTGGACACCCTTATAATAGGCCCAAGCCTACTCCTATTTGTACTAGTAGCCTAGGGTTTAGTCGCCTATATATACTCATGTTGTTAGGGTTCATTATAGCACAGGTTATTGTACTATACTCTTACTTAATAAAAGATGTAGCCCTTAAGGGATTCCTTCATGAACGTAAGCCAACAAGGCTGAACCACATAACCTTCGTATTCCCTTTCCATATCCACTCTAGCATATACAACATGGTATAATACATCAGGTTGCTAATATATTTAACAATTAATACACATGCTAGGGTAGTATTTATTGTAGTTTAATTATAATGACTTATTTTTAATTTTAAGGTTCCAAACGCTGATGTTATTCTTATATTTGTCAAAACAGGCGGATTCCAATTCATGATCCTATTTTACGTCGGAGGAGAGTTTTGTATCTGAAGAAGTTGTTTGAAGGATAATCTAGAATGGACAGTGTAGAGCAGCAATAACCATGTACTTAGGCAACTAATTGATCTCAAACTTTTTTAGGTATGAGGAAATGAAAAGGGAAAATATAGAATTCATTAAGAAATTAGCTTCTTCTTTCCATTAAAAATTTGCCTACGTTTCATTTCTCTGTTCCTGCGATAACAAAGGGTTAGTAATAATCTATGCATCTTTGCACATTTTCTATAACCTAGTTAAAATTTTACTTATCAGTCTCAATGGAGGATTGTCAAATTCTTTACTCCCGACCGTAATATATATATATATATTTTTTAAAACTTATCAGTCTCAACTAACTGTTTTATTCATGAATCCCAATCACTAATAAGCAATTCAAATATTTATTTTTGAGGTGGTTGAAGCCCACCAATTGCATTAATTGTAATGTCAATTTTTAAATTTAAAAAAAAAAAAAAAAAAAAAAAAAAAAAAACTAGTATTACTTTTAGCATTTCTCAATTTTTTCTTTTGGTAAGGGTCGGGGAAAAGTTGTTAATGACCTAAAGTTGATTTATTATGCCCTGGACATTTCAAGTTATTTATGTCACTTATTTCATTGATTAATTAATTAAATTTATGTTAGAAGAAAAAAAATATTCCTCTCTCTTATATGTCTTGCAGATTATTTGAACTTAATAGTGGCTACCATAGGTAAGAAGAACCTGTGTCTCTTCTATGATCTACTTTATTTAATTTTTTTTAGCAGATCATTCATTTAAAATTTTGAGTTTGAAGTAGCTCATTGCGAGAAGATAAAAATGAAAGTGACATTTACACGAAATATATTATACAACACTTATTGTTCTTGATTATTAGGATTCATGAATGAGATTAATTGTAAGTAGTAGTTATGTTTTCAACCAAAAACTAGAAGTGATGAGAGCACACCACCACGCACCCTTGATGCGGTAGTCACTTTACAAGTATAATTGTATAAATGCTTGTAGGGTGTGAGGGGCAAGGGACGGAATTCAAGTCTCCAAGAGGGAGCTTCACACACATATACACTTAGATTAGGTTAGAGTAGAAATTTTATCTTGTATGAAAAAAAAAAAAAAAAAAAAAAAAAAAAAAAGAAGTGATGAGAGCACTAATTACGGGAACAAATTTGTTTTCTTATAGTAATTATTTTCGTGATGTTACGACACAGGACTACAACTTGCAGCAAAAATTGTGTTGGGGATTCCTTGTAATTGCCTTTATATATATATATATATATATATATATATAAGTGGCATAGAAGGCATTTATCAATGTATGATGGTGTGGAAGAATTTCTGCAAAGCCAAATTAACCTCATGCCAATTAGGTACTCTTACTTATAAATTAGGAAGATATCCAAAGGTTTCAAGTACAAATTGGGTGAAGGAGGCTATGGCTCTATGTATAGAGGATGGCTTGAAAGTGGCCCTTTTGTTGCTATAAAGATGTTGGGTAACTCCAAATCTAATGGGCAAGAATTTATCAACGAAGTTGCAACAATTGGAAGAATTCACCACGTGAATGTGGTGCAACTCATTGGCTTTTGTGCTGAGGGGTCAAAGTGTGCCCTTATATATGAATTCATGCCTAATGGTTTTCTTGAAAAATATATATATATTTTTTTCTCGAGAAGAAAGTATCCCCTTAAGTATCAAGAAAATATATGAGATTCCTCTTGGAGTGGCTCGTGGAATTGAATATCTACATCGAGGATGTGACATGCAAATTTTGCATTTTGATATCAAGCCTCATAACATTCTTCTTGATGAGAACTTCATTCCCAAATTTTCTGATTTTGAGCTTGCAAAACTTTATCCAGCAAATGATAGCATGGTGTCTTTGTACTGCAAGGGGAACATTAGGATATATAGCTCTAGAGTTGTTCTATAAAAACATTGGAGGGGTCTCTTATAAAGCTAATGTTTATAGTTTTGGCATGTTATTGTTGGAAATGGCAAACAAAAGAAAGAACATGAATGCATTTGCAAACCATATAAGCCAAATTTACTTCCCAACTTGGATCTATGGCCAATTTAGAGAAGGAAATGACATAGAAATAGAAGTTGCCATAGAGGAGGAGAAAAAAACTGCTAAGAAGATGATCGTAGTCGCATTATGGTGCATACAAATGAAGCCTAGTGACCTTCCTTTAATGAACAAAGTTGTAGAAATGCTTGAAGGAGAAGTTGAATGCTAACAAATGCCTTCCAAGCCTTTCCTATCATCATCACTTGAGAGACCGACAAGGGATGTAGGAGACAACTTATATTCAACTAGTTCATCATTTCAATTAGGTGAATCAAGTCAATCGGCTAAACTTTGAATGCAAGGGAAAGCTAA